>NW_025855290.1:0-3390 GCF_002878395.1 Capsicum annuum
CCATCCCTACTAACATGTTCTCTTATTTTACCCTTCTACATACCTATTTTATATCACACACCCCTATGATAACTAACCTCAACTGAGGTAAATTGTCTTAGTTGAGGTGCACAATATCCAAGAAGGACCAAGGCCAAAATAGGTTCATGTAGCACAAATGGAAAGGTGATAGGTGAAATAAGGAAAAATAGGCTATATGGATCAAAATAGGGATCAAGGGATGCTATTTCACATAGAGGAGGCCATTTAGGCTAAAAGTGGACTAAAATAAAAAATGGCCTATAATTCTTTCCTAGCCGACTATCCTACAAACTAGGCAAGACTAACCAGGTAAGTTCTGAATTTAACACACAAAGGGAACTAAGTAGCAACTCACACACATATGACACAAAGTCAATATTACAAAGTACTACTTATCCGGTTCACGCTATTGTTAACAGGTGACTATCATGTTCCTAATCCTAATGTCATAGAAAGATCGATAATGTTCACACATATATACATTCACACAGCTCTAAAACATAAATTTTGGAGGGGCATCATTTTTCTCAAAAATAAATCAAAACATGATACTGCCTTAAATACTTGAAAATCCCCTAATTACATAAGAACACAACACAATGTGAAACGAAATACAATAAGACATAAATTAACCTAGATATGCCAGTTCTACAACCATACTGTGACTAACAAGAAAAGAAGTACAACAACAAAAATACGCGGTGGCTATGGTATACCCCTCCCTAACTAAAAAACTATGCACTATCCTCAATGTGTGAAAGTAATACAAAATAAAGTAAAGTGAGAACATACCTGGGATACACTAAGATTCGTGTCATGAGCCTCCCCAAATGGGGGCATATGAACTAGTGGAGGCAGTCGCGTGGTGCTGTACTATAATAAAATGCACCCAATACTATCGTTGCATACCTCTGCCTCTCAACAACTGTAGAGTCCATCAAATCATGTCTGGCCCTTTTAAGGGCCTGGTCATATGACATATATGGATCCTATAAGTCTCCTGTATACCCTCTTTTGGACCTAACTACCTGGACCTGATCACCATCCTCAGTGAAGAAATCAAAATATCTGGGTATACATGAAGGTGATATCTGGACCATTGGGGGTATAACTGAAGGAGTGGCTGTCATATGCTTCTTTGTAAGAGAGCGTACCTACTCATAATATATCCATCTCCTCCCTTATCTAGGCTAGATCCACCCTCTCTATCTCTGTAAATTATGATGTAACCCATCTCTTAAACTCATCTAGACGTGTCTATAAATCAACACATAGCTTAGACATGACATCCGTCTGTGTGTCCTCCCATCTAGCCTCTACTATCTCGAATCTAGTTCAAACCCCTAAATGTATTTTCTCGTATAGAGTAATCATCTCGATCTCAACAACCACAATCGAACATTAGTAGCCCTCTGACTTTCTAATAAGCTCTATAAAAACTCTTGAGATATATTAATCATACCTATAGAAGGAGTTGTAGTGGATGGGCGAGTAGGCTCTGAAGATATGTGAACTATCTCTGAGGTCGAAGCTAGGGCTGATAAAGAAGTGGTTGGTGTCTCCTCACCCTGAGTACTCAAAACTGAGGCCTCTCTCTTCTCCTCTATCTTCGAATCAAAACTAACTACCACATCACCTCCATGTATATCACCAGGCTTTATGGAAACTAATACGCTCTTAGTCTGGGACTAAGCTACTGCAGTAGGCTCACTAGGTCTCCTGGGAAAGGCTAGATATGCTGAATCCATCATGTTCTTCGTCTATGTAATGGCCATCAAACGTTCTCTCTTACCAACTCTCAGTATCTTAGGTACATGTAAGACCCTGCAAAATTCTTAGCTTAAATAAGTCCTTTAGGCTTGTCAAGGGGGTCCCAAACTTAGAATATTTTAGCTAAGTATTCACACTTAGTGTATTTTAGCCTTTAAAAGTTGGTAATCTTATTTTGTGACCTTTACGTCTATTAAATATTGATATTTGAGTTAATTCATGATAAAGAATGTCAATAGGTGTTCCCAGATAAGTTTTGGATTTTTTAGATCTAGTTTAGATCTAGTGGGTCAATGCAATCTCGATGCGTCATGTCGACCATCGCATCGATAAGATAGTTTTTCCCCAGCTTCAGTGTAAATTCTAGTGAACCAATTCAGACTCGATGCGGTGCGTTAGCTATCACATCGATGGCAATGACACGATGTGTCAGCCTGTGCGTCGGTAACACAATATTTCAGTCATTAAAAGACCGTGTCCTTGGGGGTATTTGGGTTTTTTTCCCACATCCTTCAGCCTTTAAAATACAAAATTAAGCCCTTTGGAGAGAAAATATACTCATTCATTCTCTAATTTGATCCAGAACAAAACCCTAGGTGCTCAAGTTTCAAATCAAGAACTCAAGAACTCACTATTAACTTTCAGAAATTCATGAACTAAGGTATGTGAAGTGTTCATCCAATGGTCCTTCCACCCTTGGAGTCCAATAAACTCTTTTAAAGTTCATGTATAGTAATTTCATGATTTCCATGAGTTGAATTAAAGTGTATTCGTGATTTATTACAAGATTCATGTAGATTTTATTGATATGTGTGTTTTATCCTGTGAATTCATGTTAAACCTCTTGGAATTATGTAATTAGAATTGAATCGCGTTGCCTACATGTTGCTTTAGTATTATGTGCATATATTATGCCCCACAAGTGTTTGATGAATTATCCATATGAGTTGACTAGTGAAATTATATCATGTTTAGCATGTATGCAAGTATTCATGTCATGCAAGTGTTTGCTTGAATGCCCAAATGAATGAATGATGACTAAGTAGTTAGTTACCATGTCTCAAGAATTATGCCATGTCTTTTAAGTTTATGCTATCGAGTTCTGGGGGTATTTAATACCTGACAATTTATTTGCTTATCTAGAGCCATGGTCAATCACAGAGTAGAATCAGTCATGTCACAATTAGTAGAATTCAGTTAGTACAGAACTTAGGAAAATTTTGTGAACTCAGAATCAGTCCAGGTTAATTCAGTAAAATCAGTTAAGTTTAGTTATATAGTATGATCAGTAATAGTCCAGTCTAGACTAGTACAGTTTAAAATTTAGTCTAGTGTCTATTCAGTTGGGAGTAGGATTCAGCACCGAGTGAACCCAAGAATGGGGACACCTGCCAGTAGAGGGTAGAATCTTTAGAAGTAGTCCTTGCATTCCAGAACTACATAGACAGCATAGGTTGAGACATCAACCTACCATTTAAGGGTTGATGAGGTGATCTACCTACCGGTTGAGGGTACCACCATTCTCGTTCAGAGTACCTGCCAGATGAGGGTGACTCAGCACTTGTCCTTACCCATGGCATGGTATTGATACCCTTCCAA
>NW_025855291.1:0-2604 GCF_002878395.1 Capsicum annuum
AAGAAGAGAATATTCAAACTCGATGATTTGGTCTTGTTATATAATTCAAGACTACGCGTGTTTCCTGACAAGCTAAAATCAAGATGGACTGGACCATTCACTATGGTTAAGGTGTTCCCATATAGTGCTATTGAGATAAAATGTGATGATGGTATCCTATTTAAAGTGAACGGGCAGTGAGTGAAAAACTACATGGGAAACCTAGAAGAAGTAAAAGTTTGTGTTAAAATAGACCTTGGCAAAATTTGATTATCTAAGGGAACTGAGTCGTATCGCGATAGTAAATCAGGCGCTACTTAGGAGGTAATCTATGGTACACTGATGCCTACTGCATCCTAGGTATGTTCTCACTCCTCTCTATTTTATTTTAGTACATTGAGGATAATGCGTAGTTTTTAGTTAGGGTTGGGCATACCATGCCATCGTAGGTTTTGTTGTCGTGCTTCTTTTCCTGTCTGTAGCAGTATGGTTGTAGAACCGGCATGACTAGGATAATTTTGTGTTATATTATGTTATTTTTGTGTCACTAGAAGATTTTAAAGTATTTAGGGTAGTAGTTATGTTTTGATTGATTTTTTATCGCATTCCAATATTTTGTGTTTTAGAACTGTGTGAATGTATATATGTGTAAACATTGTGGATCTTTTTATGGCATCAGAATTAGGGACATGATAATCATTTGATAATAATTGCATGAACTGGATAGGTAGTAGTTAGTATTATTGACTCTGTGCCTTGTGTGTGTGAGATACTACCGAGTTTTCTTTGTGTGTTGAATTCAAAACTTGTCCAGTTAGTCTTGCCTAGGTTGAAGGATAGTCAGTAAGGAAAGGATCATAGGCCGTTTTTTATATTAGTCCACTTTTAGCCTAAATGACCTTCCATGTGTAAATTATATCCCTTGATCCCTGTTTTGAGCCTTATAAGCCTATTTTTCTTGTTTTACTATTCACCTTCTTATTTATATTACAATGAACCTGTCTTGGCCTTGGTCTTCTTTGGACATTGTGCACCTTAACTCAGGCAAATACCTAAGTTGAGGGTGGCTATAATAAGGGTGTATAGTTTAAAATGGGTATGAAGAAGTGTAAAATAAGAGAAAAAGTTAGTAGGGCTGGGTGTGGTAGGAAAACACCAAAAAAGAAAAAGAAAAGAAAAATTGTGAAAAGCAAAAAAGAAAGAATAAAAAACCACACCCAGCCTGAATGTGTAATAAAGAATAAAAAGGGAGATATGGGTGGAATAAAAGGAAATTTGCTAGTAAGTGAGACCTCAAGGTTAGTGTAGTACTTAGTCACTTGATATATCCATATGTACCATACCAGCCCCCAAGCCTACATTGCAAGCCGCGAAAAGTCCTATAGTGATCCTAACTTGATTGTCTGAAAGCTAAGGTAAAGAAAATAAGGGCAAGCCTATGGTATTTGACATTCATTTATTGGAACTTTTTTTATGAGTTTTAGTGTGTCTTGATCGTCCTTGCATTGATATACTTGATTTCATATATAAGTGATTGGGACTTCTTTGTTGTAAGGGCACATGGGTCATATTGCTAGCTATTTGCTTGTTTTGGGTAGTGTAACTTGTATATATGGGTGGTTATTTGTTGCTATTGTAATTGTCATACCTTGATCCCATTATGTCACATTATTGTGCATCATGTTCATACACAGTTGGTTTTGAAAAAAAAAGATTGGAGAGGTGTTGTGTTCTGAGCTTTAAGTGTTGACTGACTGCCTTGAGTAGCTTAGATTCTACTAGTTAAGCATCGTTTTTATTTTTGTTGTGTTTTGTTACCTAAGGACAAGCAAACATTCTAAATTGAGGGTGTTGATGTTCTATAGAAATATAAAACTTTTGACACTTTAAACAAGGAAAATATACAAGTGTCTGAGGTTATTTTGTTAGATATGATGTGTTTTGGTTATGTTTTGCAGGAAATCATGTTTTGGATGCCAAGTTTGTGAAAAAGGTTAAAAAATATGTTTTTGGCTACTTTTGGAGAAATTATGGATTTCGATATACGTTTTGACTTGTTCTTGATCAAAGCATGCTCGAGAATTGAAGAGCTGAAAAGATGACTCACGGCACTTAGTAAGTCAATGTACGGACTGTATGTAGAACCTATGAATAGCAAGTAGGCAAAGCAAGTCCCAGAAATCCAAAATCCCAAGAGAAAATTTTTAGGATTTTTATCATCTGGTACCCGCTCCCTATACCTGCGCTCATCATGCTGACCGCAGGTACTACCTATGCCCAAGGTCAAGGCGCAAGAACAGACCACATGTGGCCACCGACCCTATTTTTTCCTATTTCATTTGCAATTTGTTTTTATGATTTTTGCATGTACTATAAATACCCTTTATGTGTTTTTAGTAGGAGTTACGCATGCACTTTTGATACTCACAAACATATTTTTGATTACAAGATTTGATTTTGATCTTGGGATTCTCTTGTATTGACTTCAGATGATTAATTCAGTTATGGTTGTGAATTTTTGTACTTCTTATCATTGTTATTTCATCTATGCTTTTAACTATGAATGTTATTGATTTCTTCACAAGCATGAGCGACTAAAAACCCATAGTTACGGTTGTGGAAACC
>NW_025855292.1:0-4849 GCF_002878395.1 Capsicum annuum
GCCTCTAACAAAAAGAAAACCAATATCTAGTTGGGACATATCCCCAACCATAGACAAAACCAATATCCATAAATAAACCAAAGTGTATGAAAATAACCATAAAATAAAGCCTTCTAAAAGATGAAATCTCACCACTTCAATCCAATAACTGATCCCAAATATCTAATAGCTAAGCAGAAGAAGTAGAACAACTGGTTCCTATATTGCGTAGGGATACAGTCGCCCGAAGATGGGTTAGCGGGCATATGCTAAAATGAACTCAGGATATGGGTAAAATAATGCCATCAAGTAAAATCAAGTAAACCAATCATATACATACAAACCATACATATATATAAATAACCATGCTGGGAAAAAAACTAGGTTTAGCATGCATTTAAAACCATTAACTTGGGTATGTGAAGCTTAACCGTCCTTAACCACCCACAGGCTATATGGGTCCAGTGTAACCCCCTGAACGAGCCCCGATATGTGTAGCCACATAAACTAGAGATACCATACAAGTAGGGGATTCCCTACTACCCTTTACTCTCTATGAAACATATGTATAGTGTACTTAGAGGATTCCTATGTACCACATAGCATCATATATGGTCGCTATGACTAACCCCTCATGTCGGAAAATATGAGTTTCCAACTTTCATCCATTGGACTCCCACCTTCATGGTTAACTATCACGCCCCTCCATCATTGCCTAATTAAAACCATTCACCATTCAACCACTTCTTTATTAACCAATTTTATAGTTAGTGGTATCGTCATACCAACTATAACTTTCAAGTATTGTCCTTAGCCAAACCTTAATAGATAAAGGGACTCCCATGTACCCATAGATCATATTATCAAGTTAACTTGGGGAAGTCCCATGTACCCTATAAGTGTTAAATTATTATTATGATTTCTTAGGGGATTCCATTGTATCCCATAAGTGTTTTTATTGAACCAAACTATTCCATTTAACCATTCTAAACCATTTAGGGTTCCATTACCAAACCATACCATGCAATAGTTTTCATTAAAAGTCCAACAATATGGTAAAAGCATCCTCATAGGCATTTTATCAAACATATTGGGGGCATAGTATTTTCTAAACCAATTCTAATTACCAATTAACCATTCCCATGCAACCAAGTAACCAACCAACCATTAAAACATTGTAAATATATAGTTAAAACATAGGAAAGACATAACCAAGCATTTATAATCAAAACCCCAATAGATAATTGGAAACCAAAACCATACAATAATCATTCCATGAAAACATTATATAAAACCATGCCTTTAGTTGTAACTAACAATGAGGGAAGATAACATACTTTATACAAAAAAGATAATGGACAGAAATCACCAGCACGAGCCCCAAATTGATCCTCTAAATGAAACCCTAGCCTTCCTTTACCCAAGAGCCTTAGTGAGAATATAGAGTGTTTAAGAGAAGTTTCTAAGTGTTAAAGGATATAATATTAGGGTAAATAGCCTCCCAAGTGGTTTAGAAGTCATGGGGCCTTAATAGGTTAAGTAGGGAAATATCCAGATTGCCCTTACTTAAACTTCATAAAGGTCCCGTCATAGGGTATAACTAACCCATATTGATCGCACCTCCGATATGAGTGGTACCTCTCTACTCATACCCCAGGCCTCCTCCTTAGACCCAATACTGTCCATCATAAGAGTCATTACTATGAATTATACCCTGAATTACTGCTCATGGTGAGCCACTCATACTCAAATCCAAGTTAAGTTACCAAGTCTAAGGTTAAGTGAAGGAAAATCCCAAGCCAAACAACCCTTATTCAACCATACGACTCACACCAACCCAAGTTATGCCCATTTTAGAAACCAATCCAACCCACCAACTAATGCTGGTTAGTGTACGACCAAGACATACCACTCGTACCCTATGATATGACTGGTACCCACCAGTCGTATGTTATCCATAATCCAAAAATCTAGGAAAGTTTCTAAGGTTCCCAAACCCAGAGTGTTTTATATACAATCCAATATCTATGAATCCTCTCTAGCACATCAGAAGGATCCATTTCTTGCTTTTAGCTTCCTATGTCTTTATTGCTTTAGACTTGGATATTATTTTTTAGCTATGGTCGGGGGCATATCCCGACCGAATATTCTCTAATTATTTTAAAGGCATTGTATGGACAAACTGTGGACTTGGTTATGTTAAAGAATGGATATGGACTTGGTTATTATTTTGGTTAGGTTACGGTTGATTGGTTGGGCATTGGATGGTGAAACTTGCTTGGGTTGGTCATGGTCATGGACCTATCCCAAAGTTCGTGTATTATTAATCACTCTATCTTGTTATATGTTTGGAATTTATCCAACTCAGGGTATATGTTGGTTGGTTGGATTGGGTAGCGGGGTGATCTTCGATCCTTATTGGGATTGAGATGCCCATTACAACAAGGCCCTGGGTCGGGTCGGGTCATATCCATCCCCAAGATTACATCAAATCTAACATGTCTAACTCCATCTGATCAACCAATGTCTCCCTACCATAGATAGATACCATACAACACATATAGACTTTGTTAGATACAACAAAATCACCCACCAAGGTAGACACAAAAAAGGGATAAGATATACACTTAGGGCCAAAATTAAAATAAATAGCCATATAAGGGGTCACATAAGAAAGAGTAGATCTCATATCAAACAGACAATACACATTATGGGAAGAGTTGTAATGTACCAGTAATGACATCAGGAAAGGTCTCAGAGTCCTGATAGGTGTCAAGTGCATATACAAGATTTCAGCCAGAGCCGATACTAGAAGCAACATCTTTTGGTTCAGGAGCTAAAGAAGTAGCAACAGGGACCTTATTAGCCCCAGAATCAAACTTACCCACGAGATAAATTCTGTGTATGTGTCTAGGTTGACCATAATAGAAAAACAAGTTCGTCTCCTCACCACAGAAACTATGATAAAATTGAACACAAAACTGATAAGAAGGATAGGTTAGGTCTGACTGTGCTCCGCTAACCTAAGACCGAATACCTTTTTCCTTCAAACCATTGTCAGCCTGGAAACGATGATATCAGATGACTTTGGATAAGGAGCACTAGCTGTTAAGTAAGAGTTTGAAGTTCCCCAATTCTTTTTAGACCACTGCTTACCACCTCTCCACCCTGATCTAAATATCTAAAATTTAATTAATAGGTGGCAACTAGTCCTCAAATCTGCATAAAAAATGTACAGAAGTGTAGTTTAAGTTCCAAAACCATGCGTACTAAGTTGGCATCATCAACCGACTCAGCTAAATCATGACATAAATATGATAAAATGCAAGATAATATAACTAAGTCAAGGTATATAAAAACCTGAAGTAACTCCAACATCATTGTACATTAACATGTAAAAAACATTAATAATAGCATAACATAACATGAAGCATCAAAACAAGCAATCATAACTACATGATTGGCTCCCATACACTAATTAGTGTGGAAAAGTAAATAACCCATCGCAAGCCCCATAAGCCTTGATGGTACAAATAAGATAGATAAACCCACCGCCATCATTTATCAATTCTCATACTATAATTGGAATTCCTCCATCTCATGTCACACTTTAACCATTGATTATGCATATTCATCATTCTCCAATTAATCAACACTTATCAACTAACCATCGTGTAACAGCTAATCCTCATGTATCATAAATCATCCTTTATCAACTAAACATAACTTATTAACTAATTTTAATATAGTGGCTAATCATCACTTATGAACTGGTCATCATTTACCAATTATCCAACATTTATCAACTAATCATTAATTCACTAGAATCTATTTATATTATACCATACTATAACCATTTCCTCATTTTGGGTTTAGCTAGATTGGAACTCTCATACCCCAATGTCATCATATCATAATAAGTATATCATCATAGTATAATATGTATATCCAGACTCAAACCAGTATGGATATTAACCAATATCCTCATAAGTATCATCATAATCATCTTTTGGTCTTGTCGGGCATGTATATATCATCCTGATCATGCTCCGGCCTTGCCGAGTATATATGTATCATGATAATCATCCTTAGATCTTGTCGGGAATATATAGATAAATATCATCATAATCATCCTCTATCTTTGTCGGGCATATATATATCATCATAATTATCCTTTGACCTTGCCAGACATATGTATATCATCATAATTATCCTCTAGCCTTGTTAGGCATATATGTATCATCATAATCATCCTCCGGCTTTCCCAAACAAATGTATAATCAATATCATAGTTAATATGGCCAATAGCATAATTAATAGAGTACTTAATAGCATAATATGTACATAATATATCAACATGATCAGTAATCATGTTAGTAACATGAGTTCTATTATAACCAATAGCATAATTGCCAATATAGTAAATAAGCATGATATTTTTTTATAATCAATAGCATAATCGCTAACATAATCAATAAGCATAATACATAATGTATTCTCTAGTATAGTCATAAAATATGACCTCTAACATAATCAATATGTACTATCAAGCATAGGCAATAAATTATCAATAACCCAATTAATGGCCTATCATTAGCACAATAGATAGCTTTTCATTAGCTTGGTCAATATCTAATCCATGGCATAATCTATAGTTTATTCATAGTATAATCAATGGCTTAATGACTAATGTTGTCAATAAGCATGGACTCTAGCATAAATAGAGGAGTAAATGCTAATTTATCGATGAGCATGATCATTATTGTAGTTAATATCTCATTCATTGGTTCAATCAATACAATAATTTATTGTGTCATTGATATGATAATCAGTGACTTATTAAATAGTATATTCGGTAGCCCAAATAATA
>NW_025855293.1:0-2596 GCF_002878395.1 Capsicum annuum
TGGTTTTTGTACGTTATTTATCTAAACAATATTTATAATATTTTGGTGGATATCTAAATCTAATTTTAACAAACTGTAGGAACTAAAGCATTACAAAATTACTATGCTGTCCTAATAGATATATTTTTTGATGAGCGTTTTCATCAGAATTGGTCAAACCTTATTCTAAGATCACTTTTATTTTTCCTTAACTTTATACATATACCATTTGTAGTATCCAATAAAACCCCCCAAAAAACATAACAATGGACAAAATTAAGAAACCAACATGACTAAATAATTTTTTCTGGTAATTACAAAAGAGAAACAAAGTCTAAAAAAAGATTAAGAAAACACAACAGAGAATAGTAACTAAACAATAGGTCTTGATAGAAAAAGTCAACTTTGAAAAAGTAGGGGATACGGAAGACATTACAAATTACTGGCAACACAGCTTGATCTTTTGCTCTAATTATTGAGAAAAAATACTTCTCTCCCATGATGTGATAGAATATGCACCCGAAACAAAAGTGGAATAACAAAATGCTTGAAAATTTGGCAAAAATATGTACTCACATGACAGTTCAAAATCAGTTTCCCATTTTAAAGTAAAGAGAGCAAAAAGGAAGATCATTTGAAACGTGCAGCAGATACCTTCTGAGGTACGAAGATGAATACCACAAGTACATATAAATAGAGCAGTTTTAAACTGCATAGTAAATTAAAAAAAGCAACTGCAGATTATAAAAGATAAAGAAATTATGATTGTTTTAATCTATTGTAGTCTTTCATAGAATTCATTAAACATATTTGTTCCAACATCGGAGAGTTGGTTTTCATTATTTCGAAGAAAAAAATAGTGGCATATTTAGTCTTTCTAAACTCTGAATGGATCTTTTTATACAGTTTCTATGTTGATGAAATTGATGGAAAGATTCTTTTCGAAAAACTTATCAAACAGTACTGACAAACTATGTAAAAAGATTGAAATTAGACAGCACTGTAAGAAACGTAAAGAAATTAGTGGAAAACAGAAGAATTGATGCCTGGACTTCATAATTCCTGAGAATTTAGGTGATTGATTAGCCATAGAATCCGCATTGGAATTTTTTTTTTCTATTGATCAGACTTCTCTCAAAAGAATTTGCAACTTTGTACAAGAACAGCGTCGTAGTGTCCTTATGCAGTTGGGTTTAGAATTGTCAGTGTTGTTGTTTTCTGAAAAGTTGTGCGGTGGTTGGAAACAGAGGCAACCGTTCAAGTGAAAAGTTGTGCGGTGGTTGGAAACAGCGGAAACACTTCAAGTTATTTGTAGGATTTTTATAATTTAAATTAAATAAGTTGTTTAAAATAATAAGGACATATTAGTAATTTCACTTTAAATTTTTGAATTTGGTGCTTTTAAGGTTGTATATAAGTGTGTGCGTGTGTGTGTGTGTATATATATATATATATATATATATATATATATATATATATCCTAATAATGTTAATATAATATATTATACACCTTTAATATCAAATTGTGTCTTGGTGCACTGGTTCTAAACTCAGCTTTGCGCGTTATTCGTTGCCCCTGAAGTTGTGGGTTCGATCCCAAATCGGGCACTACTTTTTTTCTACAAATTCCTTTACTTGCCACCTCATCTGGCCCCACTTTTATGCTTTCAACCTTTAAAAAATTGTACAATATTTTCTTTTCTATTTAATTATTTCATTGCTTTACTGGCCACCTTATCTGACCCCACTTTTATGCTTTTGACCTTTACAAAACTGTACAACATTTTCGTTTCTATTAAGTATTCCATAGCTTAAGATGATAAGATCATCTGACCCATCCACCATTATTTTAAAATAAACTTTAATATATATTATTTTTAATTAATTAAATTAATAATTCATGGGAATGTTCTATTCCCAATAACCAATCCCACAATGTGTTTTTATCCCCCGAATCCCTAAAAGCTAATTATTTTTCTCAAAAGTCCCCAGTTCCCCCAAGCTCCAAGCCAAGGAAAAATTGTGAACTTGAAAATATTCAGGCAGCCATCAGTAGTAGCGGCCAAGTGCCAACGAAAGCAGGGTGTCATTCCGACAAACAATTATATAAGTCAGATTTTATCTCCATCTTTATTGTATATTATTTTTGTCTTGAAACTTTCAAAGGGTATAATTTTTTTTACTAAAGATGTCATATTTATTTATTTTGTCTTATGAATAAAGGGGATGTGATTCCTCCATTACATATCATGTCATTTTTGTTATTTTATAAGGAGGGTGTGTGATTTTCCTATTGAAATTATTTGTGTTTACTTATTTTTTTGAGGGGTGTGATTCCTCCATTACACATTATGTCATTTTTGATGTTTATTAAAGGAGGAGTCTGATTCCCCTATTGAAATTATTGTGTTTATTTCTTTTTTTGTGAAGGGTGTGATTTCTCTATTATATTTTATTTGTTTTGTGATATGGAAGATGGAGAGTGATTCCCCTATAAGCAATGTTATAATTACTTATATTCGTGATGAAATTTTTATTTTGTAGGAATTTGTTATTAATTCTTGTGAATCGAAATGGATAGATATTTTTCTCCTTAACTAAGTTCTAGTTTTAAAGA
>NW_025855294.1:0-1996 GCF_002878395.1 Capsicum annuum
TGGTTCCAAATTTCCCAACTAATATCGTTTTAACATTTTAAAATCTCAGTGTATATATTTTCTTCTAACTTCGTCATTATTTATGCAAAAAGGAAAGAATTCAATCTTTAAATTCAAACCCGAATTATCTTATTAAGGTGGAAGAGATCATTTATTTCACCACACTCCTTTATCAAATGGCAATATCAAAATGAAAAAGGTTACAATACATTGATGGCTAATTGGACACTCTTAGCGCAAACTGGAAGTAGCTTTTCTTCATATTTTTTTCCTTATCTTCTTTTGTTGGAGCATGAATTGTTTGATGAAGTGCTCTTGCTTATCATTAATAAAAATACTAAACATTCTAATTACAAATACTACCAAAAAACACATACACAAGAAAATATATAGAACAACAAATATCATAATCAGAAAAAGTACAATTAGAAACTCCCAAATTTAAACTTTTTTTTTTACACTTACGTAAAATAATATAATTCATATTTGCACACCAAAAGTGTCTGCTTACCTAATTACAGGGAAATTTGCACTTTTAGCCCCTCGGTACTAACAAATTATGCTATTGATCGATTTGGTCCTTGTCTTTCTGGTGAAGTGCGTTTAATATTTAATTAATTGATATGTTCACTTTGGTTCCCTTCGTCATGTTCACAAATTTATCCAATTATTAAGTGCTACGTCATTTAATCTTAGGGGTCGTTTGGTAAAGTGTATAAGAATAACGCAGAATATGGTGTATTAATAATGTTTGAATTAGTAATGCTGGTATTAATTATATTGACATTATTTCTTATACAGTGTTTAGTTTGATGTATTAGAATAATATTTCTTGTATATTTTTTTATAGAAAATATATTGATTTACAAAAATACCCTCTACACTCTTTATTTTTGTAAAATGAAATTCTTTCAATATTTTCCATTCAACAACTTCTTTTAAAAAAATATATATCTTTTCCATTTTAAATGGTAAAACACATAATTTTTTCACAGTTAATCCTTTCTTCCCTTTATAACTCCTTTTATATGTTTTATTCTAAAATCTAATGGATCTATTTATTTACCCAAGTTATCCACACCCCCTGCAATTGGTATCAAAACCTATGCTAATTAAAGTTATGGTGGTAGTATATATTTGGATTTATTTGATTAATTTATTAATTATGAAACAATTAAATTCACCAAAACAATATTTATAATATTTTTTAGATGAATAACGTACAAAAACCACAACAATATAAAGATTTAAAACAAATAATATCTGAAAAACATAAAGAATTAAAAATAAGGATAGAAAGACTACAGTATAACATAATTGCCGGAGTTAGTAAAAACCCAATAAATGCACAAAAAGAAGAAATATCAAATTTAGAATCAACAATAGATAGTCTAGAATATATATATCAACATAACCTATATACATTTAAATAAAATGAACAAAGAAGAATTTATAATAGATGAAAAAACATATGAAAATCACGAAGGATTAAAAATAAAAATAATATTCTCTAATTTAGGAAGGAGATATAAGAAAAATAGGTGAATATTTATATTTAATGTTAGAAAAAGAAGAATAAAATTAGAAGATAAGTTGACAGCCATGGTAAGAATAGAAAGAGAAAACGAAGAAATAGACAGAAAAAGGAAAATAGATAAAATAAAACAACAAGTCACAGAAGAAATACGAAAAATAGAAGAAACTAAAAATAGTAGGATTGCTGAATTAGAAAAAAAACTACAAATGCTAAAAGATTTGTATGAAAAAAGATAGAAAGAAAAAGAAGAAAAAGATAAAGAACAAAAATTATTAATTGAGATAAATCAATTTAAAGAAAAATTAGAAATAAAAAATAAAGAACCAGAAATCAATGAATTAGAAATAAATACAATATATGCTGAAGAAACGGGTAATTATGATTCGGAAGATAGTGAAACATATACAGAAATTCTAGAAAACATAGAAAAACTAGAAATTAATGAAAAACAAGAAGTAA
>NW_025855295.1:0-3895 GCF_002878395.1 Capsicum annuum
AAGAGTATATATGACCCTTTTCCGAAAAATAATTTTTGGTGTCATACCAAAGTAACTGAACTTTTCCATCTATAATAATAGAATCACTAAACTTTACTGTTAAATGTGACTTTACTGTTATAATTGCATGCAGAAAGAAGTGTTAGATAGTGCAAAAGACATGTTGCGAGATGCAATTATTCAAAACCTTGACATCAAAATCATGTTTTCTTCTTCAAATACATTACACTTTGTAGATTTGGGATGTTCAATTGGACCAAATACTTTCAATGCAATGCAACATGTTGTACAAGTTGTAGGACTGCCATGCTTATTGGGGATATAGATCCTGCTAGACTGATGATTCATGCCCTATAGATTGGGGCAGAAAAGTTGAAGGGGAGAGAGAGGGGAGATAAGAAGGCTAGAATAGGATAGTTTGAATATGGCCAGACAAAGTTTGGAAGGGGAAATCGTTCACAGTTTCAGAGTCATTCATCCATGCCAATGCCATTTTAAGCCAGTGCTCCCACCCCCAAACCTAGGAAGAAGTTGTGGAGTAATACTTCAATGTACAGATCTCATAATAGTTTAAGTGGAAAACTCAGTTATCCTTCTTGTGCTAAGTGTGGTAAGAATCATCCTGGTGAGTGCTTGTTGGGATAGAAAGGTTGTTATGGTTGGGGTAATTTGGGTCATGAAATCAAAGAGTGTCCGCATGCTAAGAAGGGGAAAAGGGATGTTCATCCCTAGACTCTGGCTACTAGCGTACTAGCTCCTTTGGGTCGCCCAGTCCCTCCTCAGGGCGCATCATCCAGTATCGATGGCAATCAGTGCCAGAATTTGTTATATGCTTTACCATTTCATCGGGAGCTGGAGAGTTCATAAGATGTTGTCACTGGTATACTTCGTGTCTTTCATCTAGATGTTTATGTGTCGTAAAATCCTGGGTCAAATTTCTCTTATGTGACCCCACTAGTTGCAGTAAATGTTGAAATAGGTCTTGAAAAGATCCCTAAGCCCTTCTTAGTTTCTACCCTAGTGGGTAAGTCAATTGTTTCCAAACAGATCTATATTCTTGAATTCCAAGTATTTTTCAATGATCATGTCACCAATGATTTCAACACCCTCTTTCGATCACTACCCATCGATCGATCCTACTATGCATTCAGAGCTCCGAGATCTTTCCATGGTAGATTATTCTCATCGCGATTGATACATTTTGCACATTGTTCTACTGCAATACATTGGTTATCTAAGTGTCCAGAAGAGTTGTTCGATGAAAAATCCCCAGCATGGAATAAAGGATTGATTCAATATGAAGGTGCATCAAATGTTGAAGTGTTGAATGCTTATGTTGCTCAATTTGAAAAGACATGGAAATGTTCTTAAGAACTTTTGGTGAATGAGATAAGTAGTTTGTTTGTCTCACTTTTGTTTTTAAGTATCTTACAATAAGAACTTTTATTTTTTTTTTGACAACTTATTAATTAGTTTCAGTTTTTTATGCATGACACATTTATGATCACAAGATTAAAAGACACTTTGTTACATTCTACATATATTTAATTTGGACCACAACATTTAAAAGTCTTCTTTACCTTCTTAAATTTCATGTCAAATCAAAATAAACAAACAAATTAAAACAACTTTCTTTTTTTGGCAACTTTTAAATTTCAACTTTTCACTTGATATATTTAAGATCAAAAGATTAAAGAATATTTTGGTACGTTCCACTTATCTTTAGTTTTGAGACCACGAGATTCAATAATTTTTTTTAATTACTTTCTTAAATTTCGTGTTTAATCAAAATCAAACAAACTAAACAAAATTAGAGAAAATGCATTGTTTCCACCCTGAATTATAAACGAAATTGTTGAGACATACTCCAACTTAAAGGGGATCCTATAACCCTCCCCCCCCTCCACCCCAGACTAATTAAAATCGTATTTTTGGCAACCTTAGTGCCTACGTGGTATATTGCGTGAATCAACACACTGAAGGTCCACGTAGGCACAGTGAGGTTTTCAAAAATACGATTTTAATTAGTCCAGGGGGTAATAGGACCCCCTTTAAGTTTGGATGTGTCTCAACAATTTTGTTTTTAGTTTAGGGTGAAAACGGTGCATTTACTGACAAAATTAAGCGGAGTAACAATTATAGCCATACAATTTTAATTTTGATGTTTATTTCTTTTTGGCACAGGGAAAATTAGATGAATCTCTAGTCGACTCATTTAATGTGCCAGCATATTCTCCCTCTCCTCAAGACATAACTAAAGCGGTGGAGAAAAATGATTGTTTTAGCATCGAGAGAATAGAGTTAACGTATCCCAAATCAAAGCTTGTGGATGAGGCTAATGCAAAGGCTTTACTAATTAGTTTAAGGGTTGCTTTAGAAGGAGTTTTCATTAATCATTTTGGAAGTGAAATAGCAGAAGAAGCTTTTGAAAGGACTATTCTCAAAAGCGATGAAATTTCAACAAGGATGAAAACGAATTATAAAAAAGCATGTCAATTATTTATCGCTTTAAAGCGTAAATAAGTTTCTATAGAGAAATTCATATATTATTATATAATTCAGGTCTATGATGTGATGTGACACATCTCATAGATCGAAATTTTTATTTGTCTATTTTTTTGAATATTTTTGACTTTTTCATCGTACCTTTCACTTAATGTGTTCTACAATTACATCAAATACATCAAACTACCCACATTATATTTGTAGAAAGTGTTGTCAATCCTTTTTTGTAGCACTTTTTTCAAGCTTCAGCGTGATAAAACTAGCCCAAACCTATTTGACCAGCCTAACTCGCTCATGTTTTGATGGATTGGGCTAAAGTGATTTTGAAGATGGATTGATTTGAGTCATCCCAACTGAACCCATCATAAATCATCAACCCAATGGGCTCATAATGATGCCCAACTTTGATCCATAAAGATATTTAAACCTACTACTTATAGTTTAATTTTTTATATTTTTAATTCTTTTTAGTTGCTTCAATTATATTCTTTTTCCGTCTTGAAAAAATTATAGTAATAAATAATTTTTTTAATAAAAATAAAGTGGATTTAATTTCCCCCGAAACTCTATACCCAGTTTTGGCGGCTGGCGGTGTAATAAATGCGTCAATCTCGTTTTACACGTGTATCCAATCTCATATTTACACGTGTCCAAGTGGGCAGGTATATGTCATTAAAATACGTAAAAAAAGTCTAGGGGGTAATAGGACCCCCTCAAAGTTCAGTATGCGCTCAACTGGAAATCTGATGAAAGTTCAGATATTTTTGTGAGTATTATCCCTAAAATATATGAGCATACATTTTAAATTGATGTCTATTTATTTTTTGACACAGGAAAAATTAGATGAATCTTTAGTTGACTCGTTTAATTTGCTAATGTATTTTCCATCTCCTGAAGATATGACTAAAATGGAAGAGAAAAATGGTTGTTTTAGTATTGAGAGAATGGAATTGACATATCCCAAATCAAAACTTGTGGATGAGGCTGATGCAAAGACTTTAATGATAAATCTAAGGGCTGTTTTAGAAGGACTAATAATAAATCACTTTGGAAGTGAAATAGCAAAAGAAGCTTGTGCAAGAACTATTCTAAAAAGTGAAGAGATTTCGACATGGATGAAATCTAATTATGAGAAATCATGTCAATTGTTTGTCGCTTTGAAGCGTAAATGAATTTCTAGGGAGGAATCTATGGAAGAAGTTTAGTAATTAATTTTCCTTTGCTTCACTTGCTGTATTATTTGTTGTTTCTACTGTTCTCGTGACTCTTTTTATAACTAGTTATTGTTGCTACTGAATTTTTTTTCATTATTTTCAACCTAACTTCTTTAATGATGTATTTTTCCTTTTCTTTCATACTTTGTGATATACTATTTATTTTGCTTGAACCA
>NW_025855296.1:0-1669 GCF_002878395.1 Capsicum annuum
TGGCTTTAATATTTTAACTATGTTTTTAATCACATGCTTTACTCATACCCATGTTTAAGTTCATGATTTTCATGTGTTTGATGAAATGCCTAAGTGTTGTGTTTTTGAACAATGATCCCTTATTATGGATTTTAAAGTTATATATGTCCTTACTGATAACATAATTTCAATATCTTTAGAATTGTTTTATACAAACCATGAACATTGTCATATAATTAGTTATCATGTTCAGTTGTTTGATCAGTTAAGCTTAATTTAGTTTAGTAATCAATGGCATTCAGTTGGGAGTAAGATTCAGCATCGAGCGAATCTAGGGATGGGGACATTCCTGCCAGTAAGGGTTTGACCCTTAGTAGCAAACCCTGAGTTACAAAACTATGTAGCGGACCTAGGTTGAGGTATTTTCCTGTCAGTTTACGATTGAAAAATATCTCATGAGTCTTCCTATCAGTTTAGGGTTAACAAGATATTTTCCTGCCAGTTTAGGGTTGACACAACCATTATTAGTACCCGTGGCATGGTACTGACACCCTTCCAGCTGGGGTTATAGGTTGGACCCCGATTAGCTCAGATTAGGCATGTCGGTTAGATGATACCTCCCACAGTCTCAGTTTAGTACTCAGTATAGAATTAAGTTCCAGTTTGCTTTACCAAAGCATACAGATTATCATCTATTCAGCTACCAGATTTTAGTATTTTAGTTTTATAAATTATTTCAGACATATTGTATGGTTGGTGTTGCATTCATAGTGTTTCAGTTTTCATGCACTCATATTCAGTTCATATTCAGTTACCTCATGCCATTCAGCCAGTTATTATTTGATGCATATGAGCCCATGCTTTTAAGCCTAACCTCATCTGATATACTTCAAAGTACTGACCGCATATTTTTCTTTGTGCTATAATATCTTATATCATAAGTTTGGACGGTCAATTTCCTGATCGCACTTATATAAGTTCAATGTTACAGTAGCAGCACTAGTGGTGAGTCCTTATTCTTCGAGGACAAGTTTATATTTTATTCATTATCTCTTTATTACAGTTAGTTGGAGTTAGTTGGGGGCTTGTCCCATCAAATCCACATCAGGCAGTTAGAGGTTTTACAGACATTCAGATAGTTAATTTATCAAACTTATCAGTTAGATTTCAGTATTTTTTATAGATGTTTAAATCTTGCGAACTCAGTTGTATTTTCAGTATTTGAAACCTTATGGCATTATTTGTTCTTTTTGCATATGTCTTCATTTATTAGTTTAATCAGTGCTCACAGCAGGTACCAGCTTATGGGTTAGCTTATGGTCATAAGTAGCACCATTATCACAATTAGGGGGTAGCCTCGGGTCATGATATAAATGCATGAAATTTGCATATTTGGATGGAACAAGGAGTGCAGGGGACCTAAATGTTGGTCTTAGTTACCGCGATCGCGGCCTGTGTCACTACGATTATAGAGGCTGCATATTTACAATTGCAGAACTAGGACTGCGTGCATAGTCAAATTAGCTTAAATAACCATCCGACTGCCATTCTCCCCACTCACCCTTTTTTAAATTTTCTCAAATTCACTCCAAGTTTTGGCTTTGTGCTGATTATCCAAGTGTTTATTTCAATCCATTTGCATCATCTAACTTGGTATGTTATCTTAATTCCTTTATTTTCAATGTAAGTT
>NW_025855297.1:0-1065 GCF_002878395.1 Capsicum annuum
GAAGGGATACATACTGTGGGATATACCCGCAAGCAAGACCTTTGTATTCAGGGATGTGTTCTTCAGGGAAGATGTTTTTCCTTTTGTTGATGC
Source organism: Capsicum annuum (assembly GCF_002878395.1). NCBI lineage: Eukaryota > Viridiplantae > Streptophyta > Magnoliopsida > Solanales > Solanaceae > Capsicum > Capsicum annuum. The sequence continues at coordinate 94 of NW_025855297.1, forward strand.
TGAACTTGATGGATCTTCTTCATTGTCAGGTTTACATGGTTCTCCTTTGGAAATGTTGCATGATTCATGTGATAATGATGACACAAATAATGTGGACTCAGTTGATAATACTCCTGAAACTACAACACTAGAAGAAGGACAGGGCAACTTAACTCCAGGTGAAATATTACCTGATGTAGATGCACCAGATATGGCTAGACATGCCATAGAGCCGTGTCCTCTCAGAAGAACTAGCATGGTTTCTAAACAACCACCCTGGTTGAAAGATTTCTCTACTGGCAGGAGACCTCAGAGCAGTACCAGGTATCCTGTGGCCAATTACTTGTCATATGATCATGCTGCTCCTCAGTATCAGTGTTATGTCAGCAAGATTACTACTCCTGTGGAACCTAAGACCTTCAGATAAGCAGCCAAGGATGATAAATGGGTTACAACTATGAAACAAGAAATTCAGGCTCTTGAGGATATTCACACATAGGAAGTAGTTGATCTACCACCTAGTAAACATACAGTTGGATCGAAATGGGTGTATAGAATCAAATACCAAGCAAATGGTGAGGTAGAAAGATACAAAGCAAGGTTGGTTGCAAAGGGATATATTCATCTAGAAGGTTTGGATTATCATGATACCTTCTCTCCTGTTACAAAAATGGTGACAGTCAGATGTGTCATTTCTCTGGCTGTTTCAAAAAGGTGGAATATGTTCCAAATGGATGTCTATAATCCATTTCTGCAGAATGGAAACTACAACCAAGAGTCCATAATTTATGTAATAAGTCAATGAGAATAACAAGGGACAACTATCCTATTCATGTCCAAGAGTCTAATAGAATAAGACTAAGGAAGTATCAAGGTGTACTATCTTATTCCAGCTACATTCAATATATGCCAAAGCTATACCGTATATCCTTGGTCAATATACAGGTAAAGAGCGAAATAAACATATATTGTAATATAAAAGGCGAAGGAACG
>NW_025855298.1:0-1396 GCF_002878395.1 Capsicum annuum
GTATGACAATCCATAGTCGCATTTTAAGAAGTAAATATTCTAACTCTTTTGCATGCATTCATAAGGCATAATTTCCTTTAGCTGCATTATTGAGAATAGGAATCTTATTTTATCGCGTACCTAGCCTAAATTTCTATCATTTTCATTTATTCATTTTATTTATTTATTTTAATTAGTTTATAGTTTTTTCATAACTCACAAAATTTTCCTAGTGCAAACTGGGATGGAAAATTTTGCTCGTTTTGTTTTGTTTTTCTTTGATAGCTTGAAGGTTTTTCTGCAAAGTACATGTTTGATGCCGAGAATGAAACTTTGCCTCCGGTAAGAACATAGAAGAATGACCAGTTTAAAGATAGTTAGATTCAACTTTGCATCTGTAGCGGCCCAACATCTCAGGAGTCATCTTCATGTCTTCTGATCAAGAAAACAAGCATGCAAAGTATTCTATGAACTGTTCTTTGGTAGAGTGTCAATGACTCAATTCAAGTTTCAAGTTCTAGTCTCAAATCCTAACTTCAAGATCAAAGTCTGAGATCAAGGTACCCACCAGTAGAAGGTGAGGCGATAACTGAAGATCGAAGAGAAAGATCTAAAGCAAGAGAATCAAGACAATAGAATAGATAGGATCTTGTATCTCTTTTCTAGTTTCATTTTTATTTTCTGATGTAATAAAAGGAGCCACGAATCGGAAACTCGATGGAACTTCAACTCAACTCTCTAACCCACCCTTCCTCTCTTACATCAATTTGAACTACACGTGACCTGATTCTCTTATAACCCGACATATATAGGATGTCCAAAGCCAGGGCTCGGTCACACCTCTTTCCTACTTATTTACATATTACTTTTGAATAAATGATTGGGCCAAAAATTAGTCATGTTTACTTTTTTGCTTGAAAATTCTCCATATTTTCGAGTAAAGAGGAGCATTCTGTAAACACCTAATTTTTTATAAAACCTTTCTTTGCTTGAAAATTCTCCATATTTTCAAGTAAAGAGGGGCATTCTGTAAACACCTAATTTTTTACCAAACCTAATGTTTTTATACCATTTTAATGTTCAATTTATTTTTATTGTTTTTTAGGTCTAAATTAGATATTTTAAGTTTATCTTATTTTACAAGTTTTGTTAGAAGTTTTGAAAACTACAAAAATTAGAGTCACATTTTAATAAGCTTTTATTTTATTACTTATTTATTTATTAATTTTTAAAAAAATAATAAAAATTATATTTGTCTTGTTATTTTAACTTTTAATAAAGAATCTAGTGATATTAATATTTTTTTAATCATATTTCTAAGAAGCTAGCTATTTAACTTATCTTGTATTTTATTAGTTTTAAATAAATTTTATCTTCTTTCTATTTGAAACATTAAAAAAAAAAGAGAAAAAAAAAA
>NW_025855299.1:0-25594 GCF_002878395.1 Capsicum annuum
TAACGTTTGATAGGCTTGGTAGAGCTGGTTTAGATCACACGCTACATAACTTCATACTTACTAATTTACAAAATTAGTTGAGCAAGATGCATGGAGTAACACTCGATAAAAGTTTATTGTTCTACTGTTGGGACCACGTCTTCAACGTGCATCAATATATTTTGACCTAAGACAAACATAGCGACCCTCTATGTATCCTTTAAGGCTTCAAAAGAAAGTATTCTGAAGGGCTTGTAGAATGCCATAACTTTGATGGTAGCATTCCTGATCGAACTCACAAGAGACGAGGAACTCCTTACCAACTTCAAAAATGGCAACGACCAGCTTGAATATAGAACCAGCAAGCCAGAAGCAAGCTTGAAAATTATCGGGATTCATATACTGCAGCAAGCATCTGATCTTCTCCAAGGAATGTTGAAAGCATTCTAAGGCAAGAAAACACAATAAATTAATCCATATTTCTAAGGAAGTAATGATACTCTATTTGTCTTTCAATCTCGTTTGTGGTTTCGATCAGGTCAACGGTAGTGGACCTGATCAGAAACTCAAACAAGAAGGCATGGGATGAAATTTAAAATTCAAAAATTATCGCCTTCACTTAGTTTCCTTATTTTAACTACAGTTGTTGTTGGCATAAGTTTTCTAGACTCGCTGAACATCATTTCAACCCTTGATGCCCGTGAGGTTTCTTTGTTGGTCTTCTCTTATTTTCTACTTAGGTGATAATCCCGACCACGCAGCTCCCTAGTAAAGTGTCTATCTACATTATTTTTGTTTCAGAGACACAACAGATGAAATTACATTACTGGATACACTTTTATATTTGCACTTGATTCAGATTTCACATTTGTTAAGATAATTCCATCAGCCAGATTTATTAGAAGTTACTTTCTACCTTATGTCTCTTCTTCAATTAGCTCTCAGATGATATAGTCTTCCATCAACCACCCTTTTTTCCTTCAAATAATTCTCCTACTGCACCTTATGGCATATAATCATCACCCCGAGCGAGCAATCGAACCATATAAATTTTGGCCAGGGCAATAACTATATTGGTTTTCCATTCTTGTTTGATGCAGTGTGAGGCTTTGAGGGCCCTCTAAGGGTCCAATGCACACTTAAAGTTAAGTCCAATCGCTATTAGTTCTCTACAGTGACGACAAATATTGATCTCTTCTCCAAACTTGACACGCATAAACACGAGCAACAACCATAAGTAATTCGTAACAGGGTATCTACACCATCTTCAAGAGGTCCTTAGACTTATCAATTTCGAACCCATCAAACTTAATGGTACAATGCATAATATTGTTTGAATGATCAATGCCTAATCGGTTAAAAAATCCATTCACAAAAACATTGTACTTTGTGTGTGTTTCCCGGTGAACTTATCAGTAATCCATACTTAACTCCCACACATATGATAGTGGATCCATCTGTACGCAACTTATTCTTCCTAGACTATCTATGGCTTAAATTGAATTAACAGATGACTAGCTAGTTGCAACAGATGACACATCTGTTTATATTGTCAAATAATTGGAGACATCTATTACGATAGTTGATCAACCTGCTACAGAAATTAAACAGATATATACATCTATTGCAAAAGATTGCCATATGTTGTAAGTTATCTAACAGAAAGAATATATTGTGCAACGGATTACCCATCTGTTAGATTTATTTTAAAGCAGTTTTCTTTTCTTTCTAAGATACAATAATTTATAAATAGGTCCCTCCTTACAAATATGGATGATCCAGATTCGTACAAGAATATTCATATCGAGTCCTAGCGTGAACTTCAAAGGCAGTTTGATGAACTCCAGAGAGATTTGGCTGACTTCAGAGCAAGGCTGCCGGATGAAAAATGTCTGATTGACAATAATAATAATAGTAATAATAATTATGTAATGTTATTTATTTTAGCGCATGTATGTATTTTCCTCCTTTTGTATATCGGATTTACTCAAGGGATTCAAAAATCTATGAACATTCATTTTATTTTGTTGTCGGCTTTGAATTTTTAATTCTTATTTAGTATTTAATAATAATCATTCTGTTTATTCCTTGTTCTCAGCATGTCGATGGTTAGTGGTAGGGATTGAGCAGCAATTTGTGTCTACCAAGATTAATCTGCTACAACAGATCGATCATATGTTGCACTTGAAGGTTATTAATAAAAAAGGGTTATTGTTGTTATTGAGAGGGTAAAAAGAAAAAGACATGACTTTTCGATTATTCATTATGAAAAATGTTTTGTAAATAAATAATAAGGAAATAAATAATAAACACAATTTTAATAATTGATCGTGACTTTTCACCATTTTTGTTTTTGAATTTGTTTTTTAAAATTATTTATTATATAATAAAATGGTTATTATTTTATTAAGGAATTTGTAAAGGTGTTTTTTTTATTTTTAAAATAAAAAAGTAAGCAAATTTGGATTAATGATATGATGATAGTTATTTTTTTAAAAAAAAAATAGATTATATATTGCAACAAATAAATTATCTGATGCAACAGGTTCACTATTGTTACAATAGATGATATATCTGTTGTCATAGATAATTTATCTGATGTAACCGATATCGAACCTGTCGTCACAACTCAATAAAAATGGTTCTTGGAAAGAACTAATTAATAATAATAATCTGAAAAGTCATGACTTATCACAATATTTCTTAATTTAATTAAGTCATTACTTTTCATATTAATTAAAAATGTAATTAATAAATGGAGGTGAACAGTTAGATTATATGCTACAATAGATACGCTATCTGATGCAAAATATTTTATATTTGTTGCAACAGATAATATATCTGTTGTCACAGATGTGTTATCTGATGCAACAGATATACAATCTGTTGTCATAATTCAATAAAAACGGTTCTTTAAAAGAACTAATTAATAATAATAATCTAAAAATTCATGACTTATATCACAATATTTATTTTCTTAATTTAATTAAAAATGTAATTAATGTATGGAGGTGAATAGTCGTGTTTTTTTGCCTCTCATTCAAATTTAATCCTCTACAAATAGGTCCCTTCTTACTCAATCGTTCATTCAACTACACTCTATTTATTTATTTCATCTCGTCTTTCATATTACACTCTAAAAGATAAGATTATGGTTGACCCGGTGTGGGATGTTGCTTTTCTGCAAAATGCCATGAATGAACTTCGGAATCAAGTTCGTGACCTACAATGGGAACTGGGAGGAGTTAGAGTAAGAATGCTCTGTGAGATACGCAGGCTGAGGAGGGTCTTGCTACTTCCGGTTGAAGATTGGCCGGTTGGCAATGATGACGATGATAATAATAATAATAATAATAATTAGATTATTATTTTTCTTTTAGTCTATTATATGTATTTTTATTTATTTTTTTAATAAATAAATTATGTTTGATCTTTGACGTTTTAATCTATATTTAATTTTCATTCTGTCTGTTATCTTCTCAACAAACATGTCGACGATTCGATGTAAAAAGGAATAATTTAGAATCCAGTAGCAATAGCAAGATTTATCTGTTGGGTTTGTGGCAGGAGTTGATGCGTTGTTCAAAATAGATTAATCATGTTGCAACGGATAAGAAGTTTGATGCAACAAATAAATAGTCTGTTTCAACAGATGACTAGTTTGTTGCTTTGCTTGACTGTGACGTTTTAATTCGTACTTCCTCTGTCTCAAATTACCCGTCCCAAATTGAGATGTCACATTGATTAAGAAAAATAATTAATAACATGTCTAGTTTACCATAACCCACTGATCAGTTGGTGGGATAGTAGACGTGTTTGAAATAACCATTGTTTGCTATTCAATCGAAATTTCATAAAAAAAGAAAGCTTTTAACGTCGGTCGGCATATAGTCCCCCTATTAAATGATGTTTCTATTTTAATTTGAAGAAAAAGTGATTAATGCAATGGGTAAAACATAGATTTTTTTAATCTTTTCTTGATTAATGAAAAAGACAAGTAAAATGAGAAATCGAATTAGGAAATTTAGGACGGGTAATTGGACATAAGGAATAATTTTGAATCCAGTAGCAATAGCAAGAGTTGAAACATATTTGTTATCTGTTGGGTTTGTGGCAAGGGTTGATTTGTGTTGTTTCAAACAGATTAATCATTCGTTGCAACAGATAATTAGTCTGGGGCAACAAATAAATACTTTGATGTAACAGATAATTAGTCTGGTGCAACAGATAAACATCCTGATACAACAGATAATACGTCTGATGTAATAGATAAATAGTCTGATGCAACAGATAAATCTTCTGATGCAACAGATTACTCATATGATGCACCAGATGATTGATCTTTTAAATTATGGGCACTTATGTTGGATTCATGATCGAAGTTCTATCCATTGTTGGAACAATAGAAGTGTACCCAGATGACAAATACGAATAAAAATCATAATTTTACTTGCCAAAGTCACCTATGACAAATAAACATCCTGATACAATAGATAATACGTCTGATGTAACAGCTAATACGTATGATACAAAAGATAAACAGTCTGATACAACAGATTACTTATTTGATGCACCAGATAATTGATCTGTTTAAATTGTGTGCATTTATGCTGAATTCATGATCGGGGTTTTATCCATTATTGAAAAAATAGAAGTGTACCCAGATGACAAATATGAATAAAAATCATAATTTTACTTACCAAAGTCACCTATGAAGTAATGCCAAAGTAGAAAGTGATGTAGTAAACAAAATCTGACCTAAGAAATGGGTCAGATCGCAGCAGTAGCGCTGTACCAACAACAACACCAACAACAAATGGTCCACAAAAAGAAGATGAAGATGATAATGAAGTAGAAGATGACGATAATGAAGCAGAAGATGATGAATAAAGCAGTAGAAACAGAAACAATGAACAACAAAAATCGCTAAGAGAGAGAAACAACAATGGATTAGAAGAGAGAGAAAGATGCCTTTTTTCCCTCCGTTTTCTATTATTTTAGGTATACATTGGGATCAAAGTGTAAATTCAAAAAATTATCAGTTATTTTCAAACTTCCCCAACTTTCTTAATCCATAATAAAGTAATTGTCACATCCAACTAATAATTAAGACTTGTGTCACCTACACGTCATTTTAAAACTCTTTTGTCACATGTAGCCCAAACCCCTGCTTACTTTACCCCAAAGAAAAAAAAAAGGTAGTACTATTGTTTTTGTTTTGGTTCTTCCAAAAAAGGAAAAAAAAATGGCCAAAATATATGAAAATATAAAATCCTATTATAATATTAATTAGTATCCTTTTTAATTTATGAATCCTATACTTTTACAAAAAAAAAATTATAATTTCACATTCTCTTCTTCAACTAACTTTTACTAGTTAATTTTTGTCTCAAATTTGTGTTTTCCAATTTCAAATTTTACTACATTAACTTATGCTTTAGATCGGATATGAATATTTAGGATGTAAAGTATAATTCTTTATTGTATTGGGTTTAAATCTATTCTAAAATTTTATATATTTTTCTCATTTAAATGAATATAATGTTGCCTACTATATTGTAACTGTAATTGTAAATTATAGATTTTATTTTTTTAAGGTAATTTTTTATATTGACATGACACACGTGCAAAACACGTATACTGGACTAATATGTAGGGGTGTTCGTTTGATTTTTAACCAAACCAAACCGCGATCCAAACCAAACCGATAAAAAAATCGATATTTGGTTAGGTTTGGTTTGGTTTGGTTTGAATTTTAAAAAGTTGATACTAATTTGGTTTGATTTGGTTTTACTCTAAAATAACTGACAAAATAACTAAACTGAACCGATATATATATATATATACAATTGATAGTACCTTATGAGATTCTAAATGAATTTTTGCACTTTGAATGACAAATAATACTAATTATGAAAATAATATCTTGTTGAATATTGAAATTTATAGTTGAGATTCATTCGACTATAGACAATCACTAATTTTAACTTTTGTTAAACCTTGTTGAGCAAGAAGTTTATGTGTTCACAGTTTTTTTTTGGGAGGGGGAGTGTTATAATATCATTCTGTTAAATTTAGTTTTAAAATATTTTTTTAGAAGCGTTCATATGGTGTTGTTCATAACTTTGCCGAAGTATAACACTCAGTTGACATCTTAGTTTCAAGGTTGATATAAACACCCGGCTAATATCTCATATGTTAGATTGGATTTTTTTTTTAACTTTTTTAACTTTTATCATTAGCTAAAGTTATAAACCAAACCAAACCGAACTAAACCGACAAGAACCAAACCGACAGTTTTTTTTTTGTTTGGTTTAGTTTGATTTTAGAAATTTAAAAATCAACTAAGTTGGTTTGGTTATGATTTTGACCAATAACCGACCCAAACCGACCCATGAACACCCCTACTTGTATGTATGTATTTGTATGATATATATACACACACACACTCGCGCGCGCACGCACACACACACACACACATATATACATATTACTGTCTAATAAAAGGCAAAAGGCAAGAAAAGCAAGCAGCTCTCCGTCAACATGCCTACTTCTCCTACTTCATCAGTTGTTTTCTCTGTGATTTTAATTATGTGATCTCTAATTAATTATTATAAATTATTTATGTATTAAAAAATAAATAATATTCAATAAAAAAAGTAAAATAGATATTTATGATGTTGTCTGCTTCATAAGTTGCTTCCTTCGTGATTTTATTATATCATCTCTAATTAATTATTATAAGTTATTTCTGTATTAGAGAATTAATAATATTTAATAAAAAAGTAAAATATATATTTATGACACGTTTGGTCCAGCTACTTCACCCAGGTATTTTTGTGTAATAATTTTGTTATATCACATCTAATTAGACATGTCTGCTTCGCTGTTTCAATCATGATTTTATTATATCACTATTAATTAATTATTATGACCATTTAAAATTTTACACAAGTATTTTTTATAGTAATTTTGTTGTATCGCTTATAGTTAGTTGTTGTAAGTCATTAAGACATGTCTATTTCGCTACTTCAATCGTAACTTAACTATATCACCCATAATTAATTATTATGGTCGTGTAAGCACTTGAAAATTACATAAAAAGTATTATAAATTACAATAGTTAACAACTTAAAACATCCAAAAATAATCTATTATATATTTTAGAAAAATACTATAAATCACAATAATTAAAATAAATTTTTAAAAAATATTTCATCACCTCTTATATTTCATAGTTCTCAAAGTTTAATTTGCAGAATAATCAACATAACAAATATGGGTGCATGCATATCTTCATCAATAGGTCACGATGATAAATTTTCTTCCAATAAGTTCGATGAACTTTCCAAGTTGCCAAGCTGCAAAAGGTATTCTGATTTTTCTTCAATCGAAACTAATGATCCATTGGCAATATTCATAGCTACAAAAAGAGGTTCAGATTTAGTATGAACAAATTACGGTGCCTAAAAATGGTGGTTGGATCACTATACTTGCCAAAAGACAATCCAAGGAAGCCACTAGGTGAAGATGCATACTTCATCAATAAATTTTATCGAACTATTGGTGTTGCTGATGGTGTTGGTGGCTGTGTAAAAAGGGGGATTGACGCTGGAATATACGCAAGAAAGCTTATGAGAAATGCACTTATGCTACGAATAATGAACCAAAGGGTCATGTGAACCCTAAAAGGGTTCTTCAAGAAGCTTACAAAAACACAAATCATGAACGATCATCTACAACTTGCATTATAACTCTAAACTCCAAGAAAAATACTATATATGCTGCTAACATTGGCTATAGTTGATTTTGTTGTTTTCAGGCACAAAAAAATCGTATTTTGTAAAAACAACTTCAACACAAGTTCAAAAATAAATCAAGAACACTTATGAAGTTTTCAACATCTTCAATACAAGATCAAAAACGACCTTTCAAAGAAGTGTGTTTTTAGCATTTTAAAGAAAAATAGATGAAGCAAAAAAGGCTAAGTCATCCAAATTCACGGAGTGTCCTTAAGGATATAATTCCCCTCAAGTACCTGAGGTTGCGGAACTTTCCTCCCAAGATAAAATGGCTTAACAATCCGACTGTAGTGGTACCTCAAACGATCGAATTCTCTTCGAACTCACTCAACAGATAGATGATCACACGGAGTATTTTAGAAGACAAAAAATATTTTCAAGTGCCAAAAAATTTGTACTAAACCTGTAAAAAAATACAGGTTTATATAGCTGTTAAGTGCCCCTTTCGAAAGGTGAAAATGGTTCACTGGAAAGGTGTATCCTTTCTGAATAGTCATGTCTATCCATTCAAAAGAGTGTGTCTTTTTCAAACAGCCACAACCATCCAAACAGTCATACCTTTTTCCCAAAATAGTGTGTCTTTTACTCGAAGAGTTGTGTCCCTTCCAAGAAACTTTTTATTTTTCATTCACACCAATTGAACCCAACAATCTCCCATATGAATGGGGAATTACTACTCTTTGTAAAACTTTATGGATAAGTATGTGACCATCAAGCAAAGACTGATTGCATCTGGATAACTAGATTTCCTGTAATGCTCTGAAACCTGATCTCGAGGTATCACATATTGCTTAAGACTACAAGTAGCCCTAAGCTAATACTGTCTGCCTTTTTCTAAGACTGAATCTTATAATAAGGAAATATAGATATAAAAAATCATGTTGAATGCAGAAATTGTCTTAAATAACTGAGAATAATCTGAATATAATCTCTGAAAAATACTAATCTCAAGGGTCTGAATCAAATCTAGCAGTCTGACAAGCCTCTACTATTATTATCTAGAGAGTCATTGGTACAAACCACCAGCTGACTCAAACTGTTTGAAAAGAATACTGAATTATCTAAACTGATAAGCTGAAAATTTGAATAACTAAGTCCCTGAACTATGAGGACTCTCCAACTGTTGGATGTAGATGGAGATGCTTAAAAATTACTTACACTGCTAAAAATGAGCATCTGAACCTGCATTATGAGATAATATAGCACATAGACATATATGTGGATCAGTACTTTGAGGATGTACTGAGTATATGGGGGTGAATGCATAAGTAAGACATCATCTCATCATTATCACAATTTATAAATTAATGCATGCCAAATGTAAATGACTCACATAAGCTGGAATATCTGAAAAACTGAAAGCTATAATCATGAATAACAATTCATACTTTATAAATCTAGTGAGTCATAACATTTAGTTCTAAAAGTTGTGCTAGTTCGATGTCTTTAAATCATACTGTCTAAGTGTAAGGACTCACTTTTGTGTCTAAAATCTGAAAGCTAAAATCTGTAACTATATTTTTCTATAAAGCATAATCTGAATAAAGTAGTGACCCTTTACACTTAGTTTTCTAAAGGCTTTTCTGTTTAAGATTATTCTATTTCGAAATCTGTAGTATGTAGGAAGGTTCTTCAAATCGACATAAACCATGTGAGCTAACATGAAGTCCAGCATCTTGTTCCCCTAAGGGAAAAATCTCACAATGGGGGGAGGTTTCATACTCTTACGAAGAAGTATAACTGAATCTAAGTGATCACGTCTATATTTGTCATTCATATAGAAATAGAAATAATCTAAATTTGTACCTACATTGGATACGTAGTTCTATGTAAGATAGGGCATGTTAATCCCACACTTTCAGGTTGGTGCTAAATACTACTCCCTTTAATATGTATGCTCATTCTGTTGAAAATCCACTTTAAAACTAGCATAAGGGTTATTACAAAACCAATTATGTATTTATCTAATTCAATCTGTAAATAAAGATATTCTAATTTTTGAAATTTGTAAAGTGGATTTCAAATCTTATCTGAGGATCAAAAGATCAAGCTTTATTGAAAGTCTGTAAATAATCTGATCATAAGGTGCTTGAAGCATCATCTTTCTTGAAAAATCAACATATAAACTTGGGTTTAATAATCCATGCATCAATTTCATGTCAAAACATCATAAAGTTAATGCTTGATATTGAGAATAATGATAATTCAATGCAAAATCTGAAATTTACTGCAATAGGCATAAAAATATGAAAATAAACATGCAATTCAACTTCTAAAACACTTGAAATCTCATAATATTGCAAATATCAATAATGGATATGAACCCTAATTTAAATCTCATGTAATTTCATATAAAATCATGTAAATTTGTGATTGAAAATTAATTTTGGGCACAAGGATGAAAAATGATCCTTGTTCATAAATCTCACATACCTTAATTGATGATTAGATGAAGAATCTTGAATTTTCGATTCCTCTTTGAGTTCTTGAAGATGAGTTCTTATTTATCTTGAATTTGGAATCCTCATTTCTGAGCTTTCTTGGAGAAACAATGGTAGAAATTAATTTCTTGGAGAGTAAGCTGTAATGCCCCGCTCTTTCCTAAGCTGGAAAATGAACCGTTGTTCGTATATGCAAAAAAACCCAATTTTGTAAACTATATTTGGTCACCTAAATCATCAAGAGTTCCCTAGTTATAAGAGAGCTTATGATGTGTTAAGTGTGGTTATATGAGTCACTTAAGGTAGTACAAACTAAGAGTTTCGGAATCCATCAAATTTTAGTGTTTGAATTCACAAGAGTCATATTTGAATGAGCATAAATTGATAAATGTATGGTATTTTTGCATATTTCTACCTAAAAAATTATAGAGAACTTAATTATCTTTCCAACGATACCAATTTCATCAAAATACGACACCCGAGCTAGGAGTTATGGCTTTGCGAAGTAGAGTGCATCGCCTAACCAATCGCATATGGTCACCGGAAAGCAAATGCGATAGCATATGCGGTGCCTATGTAAACATAGGCGATAGCATATGCGGCGCCTATGTAAACATAGGTGATAGCATATGCGGCGCCTATATACACATAGGCGATAGCATATGTGGCGCCTATGAATTGATTTCAAGTGACTTAAACACTCTGTTTTGCGTTATTTCAAGGATAAATAAATCTTTTAACATTCCTTACACATCCATAAACATAACCCTACGAATTTAACTGCTCCTAAACACATCATAACCCTATTATCAGTCTAACTTCATCATCCAAGAGAACTAAAGAAGAAAAACAACTAGGATTGCACAATCAACGTTGAGGGTCCAATCTTTCAACGAATTCGTTACCATAAAGGTATGTGGGATTTTCAACAAGAGCCTTCTTTCATTCTTGTGCCCAAATTGATGTTTACGTTTACAAATATATATGATTTTATATGCTTTACAATGAATTTGAGATGGAAACTTATATATTATATTTTGTTCAAGAAACTATAATATTTTGATGCCTTGAAGTTGAATACCATGAACTTTGATGATAATATCATGTTTAAAGTTAAAATTTCAGGTTTTCTATGAATTATATATGGTTGCTACATAAAGTATGAATCTTGAAATATTTTGCTCAAGTATTGATATATGGGATTTAAACCCTCTTTGAGATTATGATCTTTGGTGAAGTAATTTTTTATACATACGTTGATATTTAAATTATTTGACCTTTTGGTCTTAAAAGAGTTATTTTTGAACTCAAATAAGAAAAGAAATCCACATGTTGATTTTACTATGAAAAAGGAGTAGCATAACGGCTCCCGCTATGAATTGTTGAATCATGTTGTTATGGGTTTTCTTTTAAAATAATCTGAGCTAAGTCCAGGAGTAGTCTTTAGCACTGAGTGGGAGGTATAGCTATGATTCGTACTTCCCTAGAACTACGTGCCCCCATAGGATGTGAGCCTAAGGCTGCTTGATATAGTGATCACTAGTGAACCAAAGGTTAAGGTCCTACTCCAATGGCAAGGATAGGACAGCTCTCCCCAATGTGGGTTGGACACTAGACTCCATGTAGCTCACATGGTTTATGTCAGTTGTAAGAGGCTCCCAGTGTGTGTGTGTATTCTTATGTTTGAGAAAAAAGTGAAATGATTTGAAAGTTGAGTTGTGAAAGTTATTATTTTTTTTTGAAAATTTTTATTGATTTTATATTATCCAAGAGGGATTTCATTATGAGGTTTGATCATCTAATGAATTGGAAAGTGATTGAGAGTTTATATGATGACTCACATGTTTTATTACACTCTCTGATGATTACAGTGATCTTATTCGAGCGATGTGAGTCTTTTATTACAGAATGCGTGGCTTCTATAAATGCTTATGATATTGATTTTTAGATTTGCATGCACCCCTATATGCTCGGTCCATTTCTATGGTACTGACCCACATCTTTGGATGTGGGCTACATTTTCTCAGAATGTAGGTTCACGTGCTCAGTCCCAAGCTCGATAGTGACTTTTCGGGCACGCTATTCTAGATCCTCTATTTGGTGAGTCCTCATGATCCGAGGACGTGACATCCATATTTCTATTTCGCTGAACGAAGTACTTTTGATACTGAGTATGAGTCAGCTAGGGTATGTCCCAATAGCTCTCTAATGTTGTCGACTTTTAGAGGCTTGTTAGACTAGACTAGATGATTGGAGTTGTCATGAGACATAGTATTTTGTTACTTTCCGCACTATTTTTGCCTTGATTTATGATATCATGGAGAATATTTTGAGGTTTGTATGTTGTAATCTGGTTGATAAGTGATGAATGATGTGAATACGGCTCAAAGGGTTAGCTTGAGGTTACTTGTAGCCTTAAGCACTGTCTGATGCCTCGGGACCCATTTTTGGGGCATTACAAACTTGGTGTCAGAGCCTAAGGTTATATGAGTCCTAGAGATTCTGACAATCCATGTTAAGTAGAGTCTTGATCATCGATGTGTAGCGCGCCACATCTATGAGCAAGAGGTTGCGAGACATTTTAGGAAAAAGTATGATTCTTTCTTTCAAAAGTCTATCATTCTTAAAGTGTCTCTCTCTGCTACTAATTCGTGCTCTTCCCTTTTAGAAATATGCCTCCACGTCAAGCTAGAAGAAATAACGATGGTCAGCAACCCTAACCTGCTGACCCATTGAATGAGAACGTGTCCCATGCTGAATTTCAAGAAGCCTTTCAGGCGCTGGCTTAAGTTGTTGCCACGAATGTTCAGGCCAATTTGGCCCCAGCTCCACAGCAGCAGGGAGGTAATTTAGCTGTTGTGAGAATTTGTGACTTTATGCAGATGAATCCACTAGAATTTTATGGGTCCAAGTCAGATGAGGATCCAAAATTGTTTTTAGAGGAGGTGCAAAAGATTACTCAGGTGATGCATGTATCCGAGGAGCATAGTGTGGAGTTGGCAGTGTATCAATTGAAAGACCTTGCTCATGATTGGGTGGTTTCTTGGAGGAATGGTAGAGGTGAGGGTGTCGCCCCTACGTCTTGGTAGGAGTTCCAAGATGCATTCCTGGATAAGTTTTTCCTTTTGGAGATGAGAGAGGCGAAGGTAGAAGAGTTTATGAACTTACGACAGGGCTCTATGACCATTAGAGAGTACTGTCTAAAGTTCAATCAGTTGACCAAATATGCCCCTGACTTAGTATCTAATAATCGGGCCAGTATGAGTAAGTTTGTGACAGGAGTGTCTAGCTATGTGGTTGAGGAGTGTAGGTCTGCTATGTTAAATAGTGAGATAAATCTTTCCAGGCTAATGACTCATGCCCAACAGATTGAAGCAGACAAGATTAAGGAGAGGGATAGAATAAGAGTAAATAAGAGAGCTAGGTCTGAGCAGCACGGATAGGGTCAGACTAGATTGCAGAGAGGGAATCGCCCTCAGTTTCTGCATCGTTCATCTGCGCCAGCACCGTTGTCAACAAGTGCTTCAATGCCTAGGGGTAGGCAGGAGCAAGTTAATCGGTCATATGTATCCAGTTCTTAGTACAGTGTTGGCAGTAAGACAAATTTTCTCTGTGTCCTAAGTGTGGTAGGACCTAGCCGGGTGAGTGTTGGGGTGAGAAGAAAGGTTGTTTCGAGTGTGGTGACTTGGATCACAAACTTAGGGAGTGCCCACATTCCAGACAAGGGCGTCATGATAATCGCCCTCAGACTCAGACTCAGACTGCTAGTGTTCCAGTTTAGGTGACTCACCCAGCCCCAGCTCAGGGCACCTCTTCTAGTACTGTTGGTGGTCAGCGCTAGAATAGGTTCTATGTTTTTCCATCTCGCCAGGAGAAGGAGGACTCTCCTAATGTTGTTACTGGTATGCTCCGTATACTTCAGTTTGATGTCTATGCTTTGTTGGACCCTAGGTCCAATTTTTCATATGTTACACCTCTGATTGCTGTGAATTTTAAAATGAGTCCCAAAAATATTCCTGAGCCTATCTTAGTTTCTACCTCAGTGGGTGATTTGATTGTTGCCCAGAAAGTGTATAGAAAGTGTCCTGTTACGGTCCTTCATAGAGTCATGTTGGCTGATCAGATTGAGTTAGACATGGTGGATTTCGATGTTATTCTGGGTATGAACTGGCTTCATTCTTGTTATGCCTCTATAGATTATCGTACCCGAGTGGTCAAGTTTCAATTTCTTGATGAACCTATGTTTGAGTGGTTTGGGACATCTGTATCTCCCAAGAGTCATTTTATCTCATATATTAAAGCTAGAAAAATTATTTCCAAGGGGTGCATCTATCATTTGGTTAGAGTCAAGGACACTAAGTCTGAGACTCTAAGTCTCCAGTCAGTTAGCATTTTTAATGAGTTTTCTGATATCTTTCTAGAAAATATCCCAAGGATACCTCTTGATTGAGAGATAGAGTTTAGGATTGATCTTCTTCCCGATACTCAGCCCATTTTTATTTCTCCTTACCGTATGGCACCTGCAGAACTTAAGGAGTTGAAAGAGCAACTCAAAGATCTGTTAGATAAGGGTTTCATAAGGCCCAGTATTTCTCCTTGGAGTGCTCTTGTGTTATTTGTGAGGAAGAAAGATGGTTCTTTGCGTATGTGCATTGACTATCGCTAGTTGAATAAAGTCCATGTCAAAAATAAGTATCCCCTTTCGAGAATAGACGATTTGTTTGACCAGTTGCAAGGTGCAAGTTACTTCTCAAAGATAGACCTTCGTTCCGGCTATCATCAGCTCAAAGTTAGGGAGTGTGACATCCCAAAAACAGCCTTCCGAACTCGCTATGGTCATTTTGAGTTTCTTGTTATGTCCTTCGAGTTAACTAATGCCCCGGCAGCTTTCATGGATATCATGAATCGAGTGTTCAAACCATACCTTGATATGTTTTTCATCGTATTCATAGACAATATTCTGGTGTACTCTCGTAGTGAGAATGAGCATGCAGATCACCTCCAGATTGTCTTGAAAACCCTTAGAAATCATCAATTTTTTGCCAAATTCAGCAAGTGTGAGTTCTGGTTAAGATCAGTTGCTTTTCTGGGTCATATTATTTCTTCCGAGGGTATTAGAGTGGATCCCCAAAAGACCAAAGCTATTAGAAACTGGCCTAGACCTATCTCTACGACTGACATTCAAAGTTTCTTGGGTCAAGCTAGCTATTACCGCCGTTTTATTGAAGGTTTATCCTCTATAGCATCCCCTATGACAAGGTTGACCCAAAAGAAAGTGAAATTCTTATGGTCCGATTCTTGTGAGAAGAGTTTTCAGGAGTTGAATACTCGACTCACTACAGCCCCTATTTTGACTCTGCCTGATGGTGTTGATGGTTTTGTGGTATATTGTGATGCTTCTAGAGTTGGTTTGGGTTGTGTATTGATGCAGAAGGGTAAGGTGATAGCTTATGCTTCTAGACAATTGAAACCCCATGAGAAGAATTATCCCACCCATGATCTTGAGTTAGCTGTTATTGTGTTTGCTCTAAAGATCTGGAGAAACTACTTGTATGGTGTTCACGTTGTTGTTTTCACTGATCATAAGAGTTTGCAATATGTATTTACCCAAAGAGATTTGAACCTTAGGCAGAGAAGATGGTTAGAGTTGTTAAAAATCTATGATATGAGCATGTTGTATCATCTGAGCAAAGCTAATGTAGTGGAAGATGCCCTTAGCAGGGTGCCTATGGGTAGTGTTTTGTATGTTGGAGAAGGTAAGAAAGAGTTGGCTCATGACGTCCATCGTCTGGCTAGATTGGGGGTTAGGTTGTTTGACTCTGCTGAAGGTAGTATAGGGGTTCAGAGTAGTTCTGAATCCTCCTTGGTTTCGAAAGTGAAGGAGAAGCAAGACTTAGATGCTAGCTTGGTCAGACTGAAGAAATCAGTCAAGGACCAAAAGATGGAGGTTTTCTCCCAAGGGGGAGATGGTGTGTTGAGATTATAGGATAGATTATATGTTTCGGATGTCGAGGATTTGAGATAGAGAATTATGACTGAAGCACACGATGTACGATATTCTATTCATCCTGGTGCCACCAAGATGTACCGTGACTTGCGGGAAATTTATTGTTGGGGTGGTATAAAGAAGGATATAGCAGCATTTGTGGCTAAGTGTGCGACGTGCCAACAGGTTAAGGTAGAACACCAAAGACCTGGTGGTATGATGTAGGAGTTCGGCATTCCCACTTGGAAGTGGAAAGAGATAAACATGGATTTTGTGATTGGTTTACCTCCTTCCCGACGCCATCATGATTCCATGGGTTGTTGTGGATAGATTGACTAAGTCTGCGCACTTCTTGCCTATGCATACTTCTTATAATGCTGAGGATTACGCTAGATTATACATCCAGGAATTAGTCAAATTGCATGGAGTTCCCTCGTCTATCATTTCAAATAGGGGTACTCAGTTCACTTCGCAGTTTGGAGAGCTTTTCAGAAGGGTCTTGGTACCCAAGTGCATTTGAGTTCTGCTTTCCATCCACAGAAAGACGGTCAGGCTGAGAGGACCATCCAGACCTTAGAGGATATGTTGAGAGCGTGTTCTTTTGACTTTAAGGAGAGTTGGGATGAGCACTTACCATTGATAGAGTTTGCTTACAATAATAATTTTCACTCTACCATTGGCATGGCTCCATTTGAGGCTTTGTATGGGAGGAAATATAGGTCACCCATAGGTTGGTTTGAACTGGGTGAAGCGGTCGTGAGTCGTCCTGATTTGGTCTTTAAAGCTATGGAAAAATTCAAACTGATTAGAGAAAGATTGAAAACTGCACAAAGTCATCAGAAGTCGTATACTGATGTGAGGAGAAGAGACCTTGAATTTGAAGTTGGTGACTTGGTGTATTTAAAGATTTCACCCATGAAGAGAGTGAAGAGATTCGGGAAGAAGGGGAAACTTAGTCCCTGTTATGTTGGCCCCTACAGAGTTCTTAACCGTGTTGGTAAGGTAGCGTATGAGGTTGAGTTGCCTTCAGAGTTATCTTCTATTCACTCCGTCTTCTATGTCTCCATGCTTAGGAAGCACGTTGGTGATTGTGTTGTTGTAGATCCTTCAGAAAACCCTATTGTACAACATAGTCTTTCTTATGAGGAAGTTCCTATTGAGATTTTAGATCACCAAGTCCGAAGACTAAGGAACAAAGAAGTTCCCTTGGTCAAGGTGTTGTGGCAAAACCAATCCGTTGAGGGTGCAACTTGGGAAGCTGAGGCAGATATGCAATCCAAGTACCCGCACCTATTTTCCATAAACTCCGATCAAGCCAAAGGTACCATTCTGCTCTAAATCATTCCTTTTCTATGCCGAATTGCAATATTTCAGCAGTTATTGTATGCTATTCAGCTGTCATTTTATGAGTCATGCACTTCTTATTGTGTCTGAAATGTAGAATGAAGTAGAGGCAAGATTAGCAAGTTGTGTCAGTTGTGTACCCTTCATTTTCTCTTTACTCTTAATATACCCAGCTTCATTCGAGGACGAATGTCCCTAAGGGGGAGATATTGTAATGCCCCGCACTTTCCTAAGATGGAAAATGAACCATTGTTCGTATATGCGAAAAACCCAATTTTGTAAAGCATATTTGGACACCAAAATCACCAAGAGTTCCCAAGTTATAAGAGATCTTATGATGTGTTAAGTGTGGTTATATGAGTCACTTAAGGTAGTAAAAACTAAGAGTTTCAGAATCCATCAAGTTTTAGTGTTTGAATTTGCAAGGGTCAACTTTGAATGAGCATAACTTGATAAATGTATGGTATTTTTGCATATTTCTACCCACAAAATTATAGATAATTGAATTAGCTTTCCAACGATACCAATTTTATCAAAATCCAACACCCGATCTAGGAGTTATGGCTTTGCAAAGAAGAGTACATCGCCTAACCAATCGCATATGGCCACTGGAAAGCATATGCGGCTATTATGTAAACATAGGCGATAGCATATGCAGTGCCTATGTAAACATAGGCTATAGCATATGCGGAGCCTATGTAAACATAGGCGATAGCATATGCGGCGCCTATGTAAACATAGGCGATAGCATATGCGGCGCCTATGTAAACATAGGCGATAGCATATGCGGCGCCTATGTATTCATTTCAAGCAAATTAAACACTCCATTTTGCGTTATTTCAAGGATAAATAAATCTTTTAACATTCCTTACACGTCCCTAAACATAACCCTACGAATTTAACTGCTCCTAAACACATCATAACCCTATTATCAATCTAAGTTCATCATCTAAGAGCACTAAAGGAGAAAAACAACTAGGGTTGCACAATCAACGTTGAGGGTCCAATCTTTCAACGAATCCGTTACCATAAAGGTATGTGGGGTTTTCAACAAGAGCCTTCCTTCGTTCTTGTGCCCAAATTGATGTTTACGTTTACAAATATACATGATTTTATATGCTTTACTATGAATTTGAGATGGAAACTTATATATTATATTTTGTTCAAGAAACTATGATATTTTGATGCCTTAAAGTTGAATACCATGAACTTTGATGATAATATCATGTTTAAAGTTAAAATTTCAGGTTTTGTATGAATTATATATGGTTGCTACATTGAAGTATTTTGCTCAAGTGTTGATATATGGGATTTAAACCCTCTTTGAGATTATGACCTTTGGTGAAGTAATGTGTTATACATCCTTTGATATTTGAATGATTTGACCTTTTGGTCTTGAATGAGTTATTTTTGAACTCGAATGAGAAAAGAAATCCATATGTTGATTTTATTATGAAAAAGGAGTAGCATGACGGCTCCCGATATGAATTGTTGAATCGTGTTGTTGTGGTTTTCTTTTGAAATGATCTGAGCTAAGTCCAGGAGTAGTCTTTAGCACCGAGTGGGAGGTATAGCTATGATTGGTACTTCCCTAGAATTACGTGCCCCCATAGGATGTGAGCCTAAGGCTGCTTGATATAGTGATCACTAGTGAACCAAAGGTAAAGGTCCTACTCCGATGGCAAGGATAGAAAATCTCTCCCCAATGTGGGTTGGACGTTGGACTCCATGTAGCTCACATGGTTTATGTCGATTGTAAGAGGCTCCCAGTGTGTGTGTGTTCTTATGTCTGAGACAAAAAGTGAAATGATTTGAAAGTTGAGTTGTGAAAGTTATCATTTTTTTTTAAAAGATTTAATGATTTTAAATTATCCAAGAGGGATTTCATTATGAGGTTTGATCATCTAATAAATTGGAAAGTGATTCAGAATTTATATGATGATTTACATGTTTTATTACACTCTTTGATGATTATAGTGATCTTATTCAAGCGATGTGAGTCTTTTATTACAGCATGCATGTCTTTTATAAATGCTTATGATATTGATTTTTAGATTTGCATGCACCCCCATATGCTCGGTCCATTTCTATGGTACTGACCCACATCTTCAGATGTGGGCTACATTTTCTCAAAATGTAGGTTCAGGTGCTCAGTCCCAGGCTCGACAGTGACTTTCCAGGCACGCTATTCTATATCCTCTATTGTGGTGAGTCCTCATGATCCGAGGATGTGACATCCAAATTTTTGTTTCGTTGAACGAAGTACTTTTGATACTGAGTATGAGTCAGTTGGGATATGTACCAATGGCTCTCTGATGTTGTCGACTTTTAGAGGCTTATTAGACTAGACTAGATGTTTGGAGTTGTCATGAGACATAGTATTTTGTTACTTTCTGCACTATTTTCACCTTGATTTATGATATCATGGAGAATATTTTGAGATTTATATGTTGTAATCCGGTTGATAAGTGATGAATGATGTGAATACGGCTCAAAGGGTTAGCTTGAGGTTACTTGTATCCTTAAGTACCGTGTGATGCCTCGGGACCCATTTTCGGGGCGTTACATAAGCTTTTGAGTTCTAGGGGTTTTTTTTTAGAGAGAATGGATGAAAATAAGCATAATGTGCTTAGAATTGGCTTAATCTTATGTTTTGGATGGATTGGGGGCTTGGGAATTGACCAAAGAGCCCTTTTTAATTTTGATCAAAACTGGAAAATCCCAACTTTGCATTCCACTGCAACGCTCCACTATCGCAGTGGCGCACTGGAAATCGGACAATTAAGTATTGGCAATTTACCGCAACGTGGAGCCATCGTGATGCTCCATATGAATGCCATTTGGGCGATCATCGCAATGCAGTACCATCGTATTGGCCTACTGAAAATGGACAACTAGGAAATTGAACCTCACCGTGATGTGAGCTTATCGCGGAGGTCCACTGGAATCTGACGAATGGGATTTAAGCCTCCACCGCGACATGGTGCTTGGTCAAATGGCACACTGTCAACACTAAAAATACCATAACTTCTTACCCGAGTATTGAATTTGGGTAGAATTGGTATCGATGAAAAGCTTATTCAATTTTCTATACAATAGAGGGTTTAAATCTGGAAAATTTCACTTGAAATAAATGTTATTCATTTTTTAAGCTAACCTATAATATTCTAGGAGCAAAATTAAGCTAGGAAAAGTATGGGGTATTACATTTCCCTTTGAACTTTCTGTATTGAACATGCATCGGATGCACTCGGTCAATCACTAGATTTGATATCTTTGAACCATCAAGCTTTAGTGTACACCTATACAACACATGTCACACAACCAACCTTTTACCATTTATGGTTCTCACGATTTTGTTCGTTTCAGCCATGAACACCTCCCGATCTCATGAGACCTTAGAGAACATGCCTTTACTAACATTCTCCTTGAAGCGGCTTCCACTTTTCCCTCACATAGGTGATATCTAAACGTTCAATCCTATAGATTAAACTATTTGGTCAAATTTGTCAAACTTAGATAATCATTAAAAGACTTCACTACATAAGTCTTATCCTTATTTACTAAACATTGTCTATATCATGAGAATGGGTTGGATATATTGTCAATGTTGAACCTGTCAGAGATAACTTTGTTTGATCTCCTTGGACCTAGCTCTTGAGATCTCTAATCTTCTAGGTAAAGTTACATCCATGCTAACTTGTCCTACACCGTAAACCCATTCCCTTGGATGTCGTCTCAATCCCTTTTCTATATTGGCCTTTTGTAAGTAGATACAACACATTATCCTTTGACTTTACATAGTCAACAGTGATAATTTTACTAGAGAGAAGTTCTCTAATGGTATTATGTCTCTATCTTATATGACGAGATTTACCGTTGTACATCATGCTCCCTGCCCTACCTATTACCGCTTGGCTATCATAGTGTATACTTACTGGTGCCACTGGTTTGGGCTAATAAGGAATATCTTTCAAGAAATTTTAGAGTCATTCTGCTTCTTCACCGACTTTATCCAATGTGATTAACTCAGATTTCATTGTAGAGCAAGTAATACATGTCTATTTGGATGATTTTTAAGAGACCGCTCCTTCATCGATAGTAAATACAATCCACTCATGAATTTTAGTTTGTTTGATCTGGTGATCTAATTTGCATCACTATATCCTTTAATTAATGTAGGATATTTATTATAATACAAAACATAATATTGAGTGTATTTAAGATAACTCAAAACTCTTTTCATCGCCATCCAATGAGTTTTACTGGGATTACTCCTGTACCAACTTAACTTACTAATAGCACATGCTATGTCTGATCGTGTACAATTCATGATATACATTAAACATCCCAACACTCTTGAATACTAAAACTGTGAGTCACTTTCACCCTTATTCTTTTGAAGTGCAAAACACACGTCCAATGAAGTCTTGGCTATACCAAATTCCAAGTACTTGAATTTGTCAAGTACTTTTTTAATGTAATGAGACTATGATAATGTCAACCCTTATGGAGTTCTATGGATTCTTATTCTCAAGATCACATATACAACTCCAAGGTCTTTCATATCAAACTTGCTCTCGAGCATTCATTTTATAGCATTTATGTCAGAAATATCTCTACTGATGATCAACATATCATCCACATACAAACAAATAATGACTTGGTGATTTGGAGTGTATTTAATATAAACGTATTTATCACATTCATTTATCTTGAACCCATTTTCCAACATGGTTTGGTCAAACTTCGCATGCCACTGTTTAGGTGCTTGTTTTTGTCCATAAAGTGACTTAAAAAGTTTACACACCTTATTTTCTTTTTCTGGAACCACAAAACCCTCAGGCTATTCCATATAGATTTCTTTCTCCAATTCTCCATTTAAGAATGTTGTTTTCATAACCATTTGATAGATTTCAAGACCATATACTGCCGCCAAGGCAATTAACATCTGAATTGACATTATTCTTATTACAGAAGAGTATGTATCAAAGTAAGCAAGGTCTTCCTTTTGTTTAAAGCCTTTTACAACAAGTATTGCCTTGTATTTTTCAATAGTACCATCAGCTTTCCTTTTTTTTTTTTTAAGATCCATTTAGAACCTAAATTTTAATTCCTGGAGGAAGATCAACCAACTCTCACGTATGGTTGCTTAGGATTGAATCAATCTCACTATTAACTGCCTCTATCCAAATGTATGAGTCTGACGACGACATCACTTCTTGCAATATTTGAGGCTCATTTTCTAAAAGAAATATTACAAAATTCGATCCAAACAAAGTTGACGTTCTTTGATGAGTACTACATCTTGTATTCTTATCATTACGTACATCCTCACTTGTTCCATCTCGAGGTCGTTTAGACCCCCTACTATAGTGTTCATGTCTAGTTTTACATGGATAAATATGTTCAAAGAATTCAGCATTATCGGATTCAATTACTGTATTTTCATTGATATTCGAATGTTCAAATTTATGAACCAAAAACCAAAATGCTTTACTACTTTTAGTATATTCTATGAATACACAGTCCACCATCTTAGGTCCTATTCTTACTCTTTTAGGCATAGAAACTTGGACCTTCGCTAGATACCCTCACACTTTGAAATATTTCAAGTTGGGTTTCCTTCATTTTCATCTTTCATATGGAATTGATTGTGTCTTACTATGGGGCATTCTATTGAGTATTCGATTAGCTATAAGGATAGCTTCCCCCCACAAGTTTTGTGGTAAACCTGAACTTATTAGTAAGGCATTCATTATTTCATTCAAGGTTTGATTTTTTCTTTTCGCAATTCCATTAGATTGAGGTAAATACGTGGTCGTAGTTTGATGGACAATTCCATTCTCTACATATATTTGTGCAAATGGAGATTCATATTCTCCACCTCTATCACTTCTTATCGTTTTAATCTTTTTCTCTAACTGATTTTCAACTTCTGTTTTCTATTACCTAATGCATCTATTACTTTATCCTTACTATTTCAAAAATAGGCATAGCAGTGTCTAGTGCAATCGTTAATAAAAGTTATAAAATATTTTTTTACCACCATTAGATGGTGTTGACTTCATATCACAAAGTTTAGTGTGGATTAAGTCTAAGGGATTGGAATTCTTTTCAACAAACTTATACAGGTGCGTAGCATACTTTGATTCCAAACACGTTTGACATTTTGCTTTATTGCACTCAAAGTTTGGCAAAAGTTCTAAGTTAATCATTTTCAAAATATTTTATAATTGACATGTCCTAATCATTCATACAACAAATTATAAGACTCAGGCAAGCAAGAAGAAACTAAAATTTTATTGATTTCAACATTCATTACATTCATTTTGAATAGGCCCTCTGTGAGGTAGCCTTTTCCTACATACACTTCTCCTTTACTAAGTATAATTTTTTTGGAAACAAATACATATTTGAATCCATTTTTGTCAAGAAGCGATATAGAAATCAAGTTCTTTCGTAACTTCAGTAAAAATAGTACATTGTTCAAAGTCAACACTTTACTTGATGTCATTTTCAGCCAAACTTTTCCTATTCTTTCAATTTCTGCAGTTGTAGAGTTGGCCATATATATCTTCTCTTAGCCTTGAGCCAAAGCAAAAGCAGCAAAAAAACTCCTTATTTGGACAAATGTGGTAGGTGACACCAGAATCCATCCATAATTCTCGAGGATTTCCTACCAAATTTCATTCAGATAGTGTTATACCCCATATTTCTCTAACATAATTTAAGTCTCAATACATGAGTATTAATAGTTTAGAGCCTGTCATTGCGTAGGAAATTGAATTAGCTTTTCAATGATATAAAATTTTCCCAAATCCGATAACCGGGTAAGAAATTGTGGCGATTTTAAGTTTCAGTCGTTAAACCCCATCATTTTAAACCTTAGCGCGTCGCAGAGCAAGACAATTTCCCATTTGGCAAAATTCTAGTGAGGGTCCGCGATCTTGGCACGTTGTGCCATAGGCCAAATTGGTATTTGGCAGTTTCTAGTGTCTTTCTGCGATTCCTCCATATCGCGATGAACTTCCAGGTCCCAATAAGTGACGGACCACGATTTCCTCACATCGTGCCACAGACCAGTTTCCCAATTGTCCATTTCTAGTGGCTTGACGCGATAGTGGCGCATCGCACCAAGGCCAAAAATAGGGATGATTAGTTTCCAGCTTGCGTTTTAAAATTTGTTTAGGGGCATTTGGGTCTTTTTCTAAGGCCCTACCTAAAACGCAAAATTTAACCCCTAAAAACTCGAAATAGTCATCATTTTTTCAATTCCTCTCACAATCAAAAATTCCCTTTTCAAGAACGAGAAACCCTAGCTCTCAAATTCAAGACCAATCCTCAAGAACTTACCAAAACTTCAAGAAATTTATCAGTTAAGGTATGTTAGATGTTCATCCATGGATCCCTTTCATCCATGGAGTCCAAGTACCCCTTTTAAATTATAAAATTATGATCTTTTCAAGTTTATTTGATTTTGAATTATGATTTCACCCATGAATCTCCATGAACTATGATTTTATACCATGTTACAATGAAATTATAGTTATTATTCAATACTCCATGTTTTAATAATATTATTTATTGAATTAAACCATGATTTAATACTATTATGTCGAATTCATGCTATTTCTATAAGTTCCATGATATTCCTATGATTGTTTTAAACCATGAACTATAAGTGTTTGATAAAATGCCTACAAGACTGACTGATTTAATAAAAGCCTTCATGCTCCATTGCTGTTTTTGAGACCTGGGATATTGAATACCCAAAAACCATAGTTTTTAATGTAGTGTAGTCTCAGTACATTACAAAAGAGTCTTCAGAACATACTATGAGCATTATAAGAATAGTCAAACATCAGTCAATTAAACTCAGAACAGTCTAGTATTTCAGTGTCTTTCAGTTGGGAGTAGGATTTAGCACCGAGCGAGTGTAGGGATAGTGGTTTCCTCGTCAGATAGGCAGATTCATTAGTAGCAGTCCCTATGCTCCAGAACTACGTAGCCAGCGTAGGATATGAGAAGTCACCCATCAG
>NW_025855299.1:28594-78193 GCF_002878395.1 Capsicum annuum
TCCCCCAAATAAAGACTCTTTAATGACTACATTGTGGATGCTATTATGTTATTCTTGTATGCGAAGAAGGTTTTTTATATTTATAGAGTTCTAAAATTTTTTCTCAAAGAAAGAGGTTAGTCAATTATGAAAAAGTTTTATATTTTCCTTTTAGAAAAAGTGAAAGTAATTATGGTACTACTTTTATTTTTCTTTAAACAAAAAGTAAAACTTAAATTTGGTAAGAAAATCAGGGCAAAAACCCTAACATTAGGATTATCCATACACATTCCCAATTGATACAGACACCCAAATCTCCATTGTTGTATCGATGACTTGTATATAATTTTCCCATTTCTAATTAGGATAAATCTATTGGGTTCAATTGGTATGAATAGAAAATGAAAAGTTACTTGGAAAGGACACAACTCTTCGAGTAAAATACTCACTATTTTGGGAAAAAGGTATGACTGTTTGGATGGTTGTGGCTGTTCGAAAAAGACACATTCTTTTGAATGGACAGACATGACTGGAAAGCTTTCTACTCCGTTTGAACTTAACAAGTGATTTGAAGAAATAAAATCTTCATCACTAGTTAGAGGTCATTCGGTTGATGATTGGAAGTCATAAAAACTTCATTGTTAAACTAGAAACAAGGGGTGTTTAAAGTTGCTGCAACTTTATAAGTAGAATTTTAATATACTAAAATTTACTATCTTGTTGTTACAGGAAGATGACTACTGATAGTCAAGTGAATGATACTGCAATGACTATGGCAGCAACTAATGTTTCCATAACGAATCGTACGAGTGCTCCGCAGGAAATGGCACCAGCGGAGAAACCCAAAAAATTCATGGGTGTTGATTTTAAAAGGTGGCAATAGAAGATATTCTTCTACCTTACAACTTTATGTCTTCAAAGATTCACATCTGAAGAAGCTCCAGAGGTTCCTTAGGGAACTTTGGACCAAGAGAAATTTGTCGTTATGGAGGCGTGGAAACACTCCGATTTCCTATGCAGGAATTGTATTCTAAATGGCATCCAAGATGAACTATACAATGTGTATAGCGAAATGAAGACGACAAAAGAGTTGTGGGGGGCGCTAGAAAGAAAATACAAGACCGAGGGTGCTAGAACGAAAAAGTTCTTCATTGCAAGATTCCTTGAGTTTAAAATGATTGATAGCAAGTCTGTGGTATCTCAAGTCCAGAAACTGCAAGTTATCATCCACGATCTCCTCGCGGAAGGTATGAGTTTGATGAATACCTTTGTTGAACATATTAAAAATATTCTTAATGTTTACATAAACTTAATTGTAGGCATGGTTATGAACGAGGCATTTCAACTCGAGGCAATAATAGAGAAGTTACCACCTATGTGGAAGGACTTCAAGAACTGCTTGAAACATAAGCAAAAGGAGATGACAGTCAAAGATCTTATAGTAAGACAACACACTGAAGAAGACAACAAAGCCGTAGAAAGAAGGCCAAAAGGAAATTCTACAATAAGTGGAGCAAATATTGTAAAAGACGACCACAACAACTCTAAAAAGTGAAAGAAAGCTGGACATGAAAGGAATCAACCTAAGAAGAAATTCAAGGAAAAATGCTTTAACTGTGGCAAGATTGTCCACAAATCAATAGATTGTCGTGACCCAAAGAAAGGCAAAAAAAGGACTAAGCAAATATGACTGAATTCAAGAAATAAATGGACAATTTGTGTTCCATGCTGTCTGTAATACCCCGAGAGTACACCCTGGGCGTCATATAGTGCTTACAGTCCCGAGGGACCATAGGCTAACCCATGAGTTGGTACCTGCTGTGAGCACTGAATAATATGATCATAAATATGGAAGAATACTGACATGCCATAAGGTTTTAATAACTGAATTCAAAACTGAAATAGGAGTCTATAGAAATAACTGACTGAATCTGGTAAAATACTGATAAACTGGATAACTAACTGTAATGTTTGAATACTGAATAACTGACTCTAATGTCTGATAAGCCTCTAAAACTGAATGACTGTGAGTTGATGGGACATGCCCTAACTAACTCCAACTAACTACTAATTCGAGACATGAAATAAAGTAAGTCTATCCTTAAAGTATGAGGACTTACCACTGCTACTGCTGAGGATCTGAGAGTCTAATTGCGAGCCAAGAACTGAGCATCAGAACCTATGATATAATACATCATAGCATAAAAGAAAAAGTATGCGATTAGTACTTTGAATGTACTAGTATGCTAAATGAGGTAGGCTAATATGTATGGTTTCATGAATAGAACTAATAATTAACTGAATATGCATATAAATCATGGAGTACTGAATCGAGAGCATAAAATCTGTAGGTACAAGGAATATGTTGAAATATATAAATACTGAGCACATATGAAAATCCGTAAATACTAAAGATACATAAAAATCTGTAAATACTGAAAATACATAAAAATCTGTAGGTACTAAGGATGCATGAACAAGCATATAACATAAACTGAAATACTGAACAAACTGAAATCTGTATGCTTTGGTCAA
This sequence comes from Capsicum annuum, assembly GCF_002878395.1. Taxonomy (NCBI): domain Eukaryota; kingdom Viridiplantae; phylum Streptophyta; class Magnoliopsida; order Solanales; family Solanaceae; genus Capsicum; species Capsicum annuum. Next base: position 31,109 of record NW_025855299.1, read on the forward strand.
ACAACACTAAGACTGAATAACTGAAATGGGACTATAACTGAGACTATATCTGAGACTGTGGGAGGTATCATCTAACCGACATTTCCCACTTTGAGTTAATCGGGGTCCAACCTGTAACCCCAGTTGGAAGGATATTAATATTGTACCACGGGTACTAACACTGGCTATGTGGATCTAGTAAACTGATATAATATCCAAAGGACTAAGGGTGTCAAGCCTAAACTGACGGATGACCCTTGCGAGATAGTCAAGCCTAATTTGACAGGTGACTTCTCATATCCTACTCTGGCTACATAGTTTTGGAGTGTAGGGACTGCTACTAACGACTTTGCCTATCTGACGGGGAAGCTGCCATCCCTACACTCACGCGGTGCTAAATCCTACTCCCAACTAAAAGACACTGAAATACTAGACTGTTCTGAGTTTAACTGGCTGATGTTTGACAATTCTTATAATGCTCATAGTATGTTCTGAAGACTATTCTGTAATGTACTGAGACTAGACTACATAAAAAACTATGGTTTTTGGGTATTCAATACCCCCAGGTCTCAAAAACAACAATGGTAAAATGACACTAAAGCTTGGGGGACAAAGCATGAAGGCTTTTATTAAATCAATCACTCTTGTAGGCATTTTATCAAACACTTGTAGTTCATGGTTTAAAACAATCATAGGAATGTCATAAAACTTATAGAAATAGCATGAATTCGACATAATAGTATAAAATCATGGTTTAATTCAATAAATAATATTATTAAAATATGAAGAATTGAATAATAATAATAATTTCATGGTAACATAGTATAAACTCATAGTTCATGGAGATTCATGGGTGAAATCACAATTCAACATCAAATAAACTTGAAAAGATCACAATTTTATAATTTAAAAGGGGTACTTGGACTCCATGGATGAAAGGGATCCATGGATGAACATCTAACATACCTTAACTGATCAATTTGTTGAAGTTCTTGGTAAGTTCTTGAGGATTGGTCTTGAATTTGAGAGCTAGGGTTTCTTGTTCATGAAAAAGAGATTTTTGATTGTGAGAGGAATTGAAATAGTGATGACTACTTAGGGTGTTTAGGGGTTAAATTTCATGTTTTAGGTTAATTAGGGCCGTGGAAAAAGACCCAAAATCCCTGAACAAATTTTAAAACACAAGCTGAAAACTAATCATCGTAATTTTTGGACCTTGGCGCGATGCGACACTATCATTCCAAGCCACTGGAAATGGACAATTGGGAAACTGGTCTGTGGCGCGACACGGGAAAATTGCGGTCCTTCACTGATTGGGACCTGGAAGTTCACTGCGACGCGGTGGAATCGCGGAGAGACACTGAAAACTGTCAAATGCCAATTTGGCCTATGGAGCAACGTGCTAGGATCGCGAACCCTTACTGAAATTTTGCTAAATGGGGAATTGGCCTGCTCTACGATGTGCTAACGGTTAAAATGACGGGGTTTAACGATTGAAACTTAAAATTGCCATAACTTCTTACCCTGTTATCGGATTTGGGCAAATTTTATATCGTTGGAAAGCTAATTCAATTTTCTATGCAATGTCAGGCTATAAACTAGAAAATAATAAGTATTTCGAAAATTAATGTAAGAATACTCATGTATTGGGACTTAAATTATGTTATAAAAATATGGGGTATTACAATATCTCTCCCTTGGGATTATTCGTCCTCGAATGAGACTGGTTAAGCTAAGAAAAAATTGATGAACTGAGCTTACACACTAAACATGCATATATGATGCATGGAATACATGACTGAACTAATTTGTAAAGGCATGACTGACATGAACATGATGTGCAACTGAAACTGAGCATAATAGAGAGAAATCTTAAGAAGATTAGTACCTTATACTTAATCTAGATTTGCGGAGAAAAGATAAGGGTAATTGGTATACATATATGCTTCTACTTCCCAAGTGGCTCCCTCAATGGACTAATTCTACCAAAGAACTTTGACAAATGGAACTTCTTTGTTCCTTAGTCTACGAACTTGATAATCAAGAATTTCGACTGGGACTTCCTCAAAGGAAAGACTATTCTGAATATCTACACTTTCTAAGGGAACAACTATAGCTAAATCACCAATACACTTTTTGAACAATGAGACATGGAACACTGGGTGTACTAAGGCTAAATCTGAAGGAAGATCAAGCTCGTAAGCTACCTTTTTGAAACGACTGAGAATTCTGAAGGGATCGACATATCGGGGACTGAGCTTTTAGTTTTTGCCGAATCTCTTCACTCTCTTCATGGGAGAGATTTTCAAGTATACAAAATCACCAACCTCAAACTCGAGATCCTTTCTCCTCATATCTACATACAATTTTTGTCGGCTTTGGGCAGCCCTAAGCCTTTCTCTGATTAACTAAACCTTCTCTAATACGTCAAATACTAAGTCAGGCCCTACTACTGTGGCCTCACCTACTTCAAACTAACCAATTGGATATCTACATATCCTACCATAGAGATCCTCAAAAAGAGCCATACGGATACTGGAATAATAGCTGTTATTATATGCGAATTCAATCAAAGACAAGTGGTCATCCCAACTACCTTTAAAATCAACTACGAATGCTCTCAGCATATCTTTTAGAGTCTAAATGGTCTATTCTTCTTGACCATATATCTGAGAGTGCAAAGTTATACTGAGATGGACTTGGGTACCAAGACCCTTTTGGAATACTTTCTAGAAGTAAGAGGTAAACTGGGAACCTCTATCTAAGATGATAGATAAGGGAACATCGTGCAACCTGACCAACTCTCTGAGATAGAGTTTGGCCTAGTCCTCGGCTGAATAAAAGGTATTGACTGGCAAAATATAAGCTGATTTGGTCATCCTGTCTACAATAACCCAAAAGGAATTATGCTGATAATGGGTATGAGGCAAACCTATCACAAAATCCATGTTCACTTCTTTCGATTTCTATGTGGGAATACTGATGTAACGCCTCAAAATTTGATTCTGGGGATGCCACACGGTGCTCCGAACTACAAGTAGTCTTGAGCTAGTCCTGTCTGCTTTCTACTAAATCTAAATCTCAAAATAGGGAAAATATGAATAGGAAAATATAATAAATGCAGAAATCTTATCTAAAGAATATAAATCTCATAAATCTTGGTAAGACAATACTGGAAATTTGAATACAAAATCAAAGGTCTAACACCAAATCTAGTAGTCCGACAAGCCTCTACTAATTGAATCTACAGAGTCACTGGGATAGGCCTCAGCTGACTCAAATTATTTGAAATGAAGAAATATCTACTGATAAACTGGAAGTATGAATAACTAAGTCATCGAACTATGAGGACTCACCAACTGCAGGGATGTAGAAGAGATGCTCGAAGATCACTCACGCTGCAGAGATTAAGCACCTAAACCTACATTATGAGACAATATAACACATAGATATATATGTGGATCAATACTTTGAGGATGTACCGAGTATATGGGGGTGAATGCAATAAGTAAGCAATATCATAACAATTTATAAAATCATGCATGCTAAATGTAAATGACTCACACAGGCTTGAGTAAGCTGAAATCTAAAGATCATAAATCATAAATGATAAAACGTATAACACAAATATTGTGAACCATTACACTTAGTTCTAAAATCTGTAAAATACTTTATCTTAGGGATTAAGAATCTTATAACCATAACTTCCAAAACATATGCTTTTATCTTAAAGCTTTAAATTAATAGACTGTTGAAGAGTAGGAGACATCTTTTGGGAGGTTCTTCTAACCGACATACACCATGCGAGCATCCATGGAGTCCCATGTCTGGCCCCCATTAGGTAGGGCTGTTCTATCCTTGCCATCGGAATAGAACTTTTTATCTTAAGTGATCACAATCTTAGTCATCCACGTAGAAGTGGGAATAATCTGAATCCTACGGTGGCACGTAGTTCTGGGGCATGAAACTGTAGTAACCTACCTATCTCGGTGCTAAATACTACTCCCATTCTTATGCTCAAAATCTTAAGAAATCCACTTCAAAAATAGCACAAGGTTAGCTCTCAAATTATATGAACAATGTGGATTCTTTATCTTAGCTTAGGACCAAAAGGTCAAATCTTTATCAAAATCTGAGAATAATCTTATCTGAGGGTGCTCATAGCACAAATAATCCCGAAATAGCAATCTTAATTAGGTAATAATGACCCATGCATTAATCTCATGTTAAAACATCTTAAAATCCATGCTTGATAGTATAAGCATTTACAATTCATCATAAAATCTGAAAATTTCAGTAATATACATAAAAATATGAACAAAATCATAGAATTCAACTTCTAAATAATTGGACATATCATAAACTTGCAAATAACAATAATGGGCATAAACCCTAACTCTAATTTCATGGGAAATCCCATAAACTTCAGTAAAAGTTGAATTTAAAATAAGTTTTGGGCACAAGGATGAAAGAATTATGCTTGTTCATACCTCACATACCTCAATTAATGATCTAGATTCTAAAACTTGAATCTTGGATATTTATTAATGCCTTGGAGATGACTTTTTAGAGTTCTTGAATTGGGGATTCTCAATCATGAATTGCTTTGGAGAATTAATAGAGAAATTTGGATTTCTTGGGGAGGAAATTTGATGAACTAGGATTTTGCTTGAGAGAGATTTGATGAAAAGTGGATGTAAAGTGCTTTGGAGGGGTTTAATTCATTGTTTAGGACGGATTAGGGGCTGGGATATTTACCAAAATACCCCTCTCAAAATCATAAATGGAACTGGAAAAACGACCAAAATCCTGACTTTTGGCCTTGGTGCGATGTGGCATTATCACGCCAAGCCACTGGAAATTGCCAATTGGGAATAAACACAGGGGCACAATGTTGTGGTATCACATTTCCACCTTGGATGGGACATGGAAGTTTGGTGTGACACACTAATATCGCGGACCCTCACTAGAATTACATAATTTGGGATTTAGCCCTCTCCGCGATACGCCAATATTGCGGAGGGCCACTGAAAATTGACAGACGTCATTTGAACCTTCTCCGTGATGTGCTAATGACCTAAATGACGGTGTTTTATGACTGGAACTTAATATAACCATAACTTCTTACTCATTTATCGAATTTAGGCGAATCTTATATCGTTGGAAAGTTTATCAAATTTCCCACATAATGGGAGGCGTAAATCTGGATAATTCCACCCGAAATAATTATCATCTATTTTAGAAGCTATTATTTAATGTTCTAGGGATGGATTTTAGCTAGATAAGGTATGGGGCATTATAACTGAACTCCTGCATGGACCCATGTAACACCCTAATTTTTTGAAACCAGAATACAACATGATGCTCATGATCCTGAAGGACCACAAGCTAACCTTTTTATGATATATGTACCTAAACAATGCATAATATACTGAATAAAATGCGAAAAACACGAGGAATCTTTCCATAAGGTTCAAAACGTCTAAAATACTCAAAACTAAAAACTGAATACTGATACATCTGTTTGAAAAACCTCTAAACTATCTGAACTGTGGATTTGATGGGACATGTCCCCAAATAACTCCGTCTACTAAAATTAAACTGAGTATAATGCCATAATAAAATAAGGATCATCCTCGAACGATGAGGACTCACTGCTAAGTCAACTGTTTCTGGCTGAGTTTGGACTACTAAGGGTGATCTGACTCTTGCTCTTCTGAACCTATAGTATAAGACACCATAACGCAAGAGAAAAGTATGCGTCAGTACTTTGAATGTACTAATATGCTTGATGAGGTAAGGCTAAATGCAAGGGCTTATGCATGGACATAACTTAACTGAATAACCTGATAGTACTGAATGAGGATATATGTATAGACTGAATTCTACCTTCTACATACTTGAACTTATGATAACTGAGTTTACTAATACTGATATATGTGTTTACTAACACTGAGAGTCTGAATAACTAAGTCTACTGATAACTAAACTCTGAGCTTACTAATATCGACTGATTGAAATTGAGATCAAACCTATCTAGCGGATGATCTTTAAATCTAGTAATAATGATAAGGAATGATTGAATCTGAGTTTGAGATCAGGCCTATCTAGCGGGCGATCTCTGAATCTATGGAACTATCTAAGTTCCTCACTGAGCTAAATGACCGTATCTAACAGTCCTGATTTCTGAGTGCTGCTGTGATAACTGAGACTGAACTGTAACTATGGGAGTTCTTACTTAACCGATCTGCCCCAAATATAAACTAGTGGGGTCTAACCTGTAACCCCAGCTGGAAGGGTGTCAGTACCGTACCACGGGTATAGACACTAGTATGGTTAAGCCTTTCTAACGGGTGAACCTGAACATGAAGTTAAGCCTAAGGCAACGGGTGACTCTTAGAAGGTAGTCAAGCCTTAATATAGCAGGTGACTCCTGGTTCCACACTTGCTACGCAGTTTGGAGTACAAAGATTGTTGCTAATGACTCGGCCTCTCTAACGGGGAAGCCATTATCTCTACACTCGCTCTGTACTAGTTCCTACTCCTAACTAAAAGACTCTGAACTGATTCTTAGCTGAGCTTGGACAAAGCTGAATCTGTTATTGACTATATTACTTGACTTATCTGACTGAGTTTGCTTGGTTCCTTATCTGACGGAATGCTGCTCAGATTCTACTATCTAACTAAATGCTACTGAATTCTTGTTAGCTTACGAAGTTTCACTAAAGCCTGAATTGAATACTACTGAATACTATTGAAACAGAACTGAATACTGAGTTGGATTAGACTGATACTGAGACTGAATTGCACTAATACTGACATTACTAAATTTTCTTACATTCTGTAACTGTCTGAATTCTACTAATCATGGCTTGATTGAGAGTATCTTGAAACTGACACTGGCTCCAGACTTGAAGCTAATTTGTCAGGTATAAATACCCCCAGGACTCGATAACATAAAATTTAAACATAACCATTCTTGAATAACCATGCCAATGGACTTTCATTCACTATTACAATCATTAAAGCACTTCTTCAAGCACTTGGGAATCTTAAAACGTGTAAAGGTATAGGGATGCATACTAATTTCTCATAATTCATTCAATAAGGAATGGAAAAGCATAAGAATGCATGCAACATATCATAATTCACTCACTAAGGAATTTCAACAAAAACTTGGCATACATGAATTTATACACAATTTGGGGATTTCTTGTCAACATGCTATAATGACCCTATTTCCTTCACATAAGCATTTTATCAAACATATGGAGAACATGCTTTGGTTATACAGCAAATACTACACCTAAGTATCATGATTTCATCAACCAACATGCAACTTGAAGAGGGGTTATCATGAACATTACACTATTAATCATATGTTAGAATCAGTTCTTAATACCTGTAGTCTAAATCATGAATTAAAACTCAACAACACATAATAATGAACTTCAATACACATAAATCATGAAATCTCATAAATACACAAACTTTATAATTTTGAAAAGGATTCTTGGACTTCTTGGGTGGAAGGAACCCAAGAATCATTATCTAACATACCGTAGGAGACTCTTTCTTGAAGGTTCTTGGAGAGATTTTTGGTTTCTTAAGTTTTATTGAAGAAGGGTTTTGATCTTGTTCTTAGGTTTTTGATCTTGAAAGAAACCCTACCTTTTGATGTTATATATGAATATGGAGTTATAAGCCTTGATCTGATTTAAATAGGTGTTAAAAAGGTGGAAAAGGACCAAAAAGTACTTTTAAAATTCTTTTAAAAAAGACTTGAAATTACTGAGCAGGATCTGTGATGGTTAGTGCGACGGTCCATTGCTGGGTCGACGGTTCATCGGACTGACCGTCGCACTTGGACCAGAATAAGGGTTCACTGCCTTGTCTGCGATGGCTCAGGCGATGGTTCGTCGCTAGCTCGATGGTTCGTTGGTCATCTCCGTCGCACTTAGCCAGAGAATGGACTCACTGCCTCAGCTGCGATGGTCTAGGCAACGGTCCGTCGCTAGCTAGATGGTCCGTCAGACCTAGGTAGTTCACACTGCTTTCTGTAAAACATCTATAACTTTTTACCCCGATATCAGATTTTTGCAAAATTGGTATCGTTGGAAAGCTAATTCAATTTTCCACATGATAAAAAGTGAAAATTAGGGAAATTATATCTGATTTAAAAATTACTCACTTAGGAAGTCATTCCTAAATCTTCTGGAGACTAAATTAAACTTTAAAGAAAGTTTGGGGGGTTACAACCCACTAAGATTCTGGTGCTCAATCTTAACTAGCTGGCATGAAGAGAACTTAGCCAAAAACTATGCAATATCCCTCTTCATCCCACTCCACTGATAGATCTCCCACAGTGGAGTACACATCTGTAAAAATTCATTGCCTTAAATCTTCTACACTAGGCACACATAATCTACCCTGACAATGCAAAAAACCATCTCTCCCTTGGTAGAAAACCTCCACTTTCTAATCTCTGACTATTTCTTTCAACTTAACTAGACTGGGATCTCTATCCTGGTTTTCCTTCACCTTGGAAACTAGAGATGATTCTGACCTACTCCGCACCCATACACTACCTTCTGTTGAATCGAGTAAGAGGACACCTAGTCAGGAAAGTTGATGAGCTTCCTAAGCTAATTTATTCTTACCATCCTCAACATGAGAAACACTACCCATAGACAACCTACTGAGAGCATCAACTACTATGTTGGCATTGCCCGGATGATATATAATACTCATGTCATAATTCTTCAATAACTCTAACCATCTTCTTTGATGCAAATTTAAATCTTTCTGAGAGAACACATACTGCAGGCTCTTATGGTCAGTGAACACATCAATGTGAACCCCATTCAATTAATGCCTCTAAATCTTTAAGGCGAATACTACTGCTGCTAACTCAAGATCATGAGTCGGATAATTCTTCTTATGGGGTTTAAGTTATCTGGAGGCATAGGCTGTGAACCTACCTCTCTACATAAGCACACAACCCAAACCTACTCTGGATGCATCACAGTATACAACAAATCCATCTGAACCATCTAGCAAGGTAAGAACTGCGGCTGAGGTGAGTCGAGTCTTCAACTCCTGAAAACTCTTCTTCTAGAAATCTAACCACTGAAACTTAACTTTTTTCTGAGTCAATCTAGACATAAATAATGGAATAGATGAAAATCCTTCAACAAACCAATGGTAATATCCAGCTAAACCCAAGAAACTTCTGATATCTGATAGAGAAATGGGTCTAGACCAGTTTCTCACCACCTCAATCTTTTGAGGATCAACTCTAATTCCATCACTGGAAATAATATGGATAAGGAAATCTACTAATCTTATCTAGAATTCACACTTACTGAATTTAGCAAATAACTAGTGAGATCTAAGAGTTTGTAAAACTATTCTGAGATGGTCTGCATGATCAGTCTCGCTACGTGAGTAAACAAGAATGTCATCAATGAAGACTATGATTAACATATCCTAGTACTGCTTGAACACTTGGTTCATTAAGTCTATGAAGGTTGCTGGGGCATTCGTGAGACCAAAGGACATAACTATAAACACGAAGTGATCATACCGGGTACGGAAAGCTATTTTCAAAATGTCATATTCCCTGACTCTAAGCTGATGATAGCCTGATCTGAGGTCTATCTTTGAAAAGTAGCTGGCACCCTGAAGTTGTTCAAATAAATCTTCGATTCTAGGAAGTGGATATCTATTCTTGACTTTGACTTTGTTCAATTGACAGTAGTCTATGCATATTCTGAGAGAGCCATCTTTCTTACGCACGAATAAAATAGGTACGCCCCACGGGGAGATACTGGGTCTGATGAATCCTTTACCTAGAAGATCCTTTAACTGTTCTTTTAACTCCTTGAGTTCTACTAGAGCTATTCTGTATGGTAGAATAGATATGGGTTAATTTTCTGAAAGAAGGTCTATTCTGAAGTCGATTTCCCTTTCGGGAGAAACTCTAAGAAGATCTTTAGGAAATACATCTGAGAATTCATTTACTACTGGAATTGATTCAATAGTTAAAGTTTCTAATTTAGAGTCTTTGACTCGAACAAAATGGTAAATACACCCCTTCGATTTTATCTTTCTCGCTCTAAGTTATGAAATCAACTGACCTCTAAGAGCTGTGGTACTACCCCCATTCAAGGACTGGTTTATTTGGGAACTGAAAATGAACTATTATGTTTCTACAATCAACCAAAGTTTAGCATGAGTGAAGCCAATCCATGTCAAGAATGATGTCAAAATCCATCATCTCTAACTGTATGAGATCAACTGAAGTAACTTTCTGAAATATTGTAACTGGACAGTTCCTGTATACCTGTCTAGCTACAATGGAAACACCTACTGGGGTAGACACTAAAAAGGGCTTTGCTAGAGTTTCAAGACTGACTCTAAAATTGACAGCTATATATGGAGTTACAAAAGAAAGAGAAGCTCCAAGGTCTAGTAAGGCATAAGCATATAAGTGAAAGACCTGCAACATACTAGTAACTACGTCAGGAGAATTTTTCTAATCTTGGAGGGTTTGAAGAGAATATAACCTGTTCGAACGCTGACCACTGGTAGCACTGTAGGTGGCGCCCTACTGAGTTGGGCGATCGAATAGAATTGACGACTGATGGGACTGGCCCTGTTGGTGCACATCCCTACCTTTCTGAGCAACTACCTGATACTCCCAAATCCAGTGGCCTGGCTTACCACACCCGAAGCATACATCACTACCCGCTCTATACTCATTCTGATAGTGTTTATGATATTTTTAACATAGAGAATTTGTACGAGCACTGCTAACACTAACGTAGTACTTAGAGCTTGGTTTTCTATTCCTATTGTTTTTTCTAAATATGGGTACGAGAGCACTGGCTGAAGAGGGTGCTGGGGTAGAAGACCTTTGATGAAACTGAGGATGGTTACTACCCTCTGACTTTGGCTGACTGAAGTTAAAACTACCTGTCCTAGCCCTCTTGCTTCCTCTCTCTCTTTCCTTAATATGTTGCTCCTCTATCTATTGAGCATGGACCATCAACCTAGACAAGTTCATCTCACTAATCAATATTATGGTCCTGCACTCCTTGACAACACTATCAGATATGCCAACTTACTCATCTTGGACCTGTTATCAGCTACCACATGAGGAGAATATCAAGCTAACTGAGTAAACTTGAGGGAATACTCCTTCACACTCATACTACTCTATCTTAAGTTAATAAACTCTAACACCTTGGCCTCTCTCAACTCCAATTGGAAGAATCTGTCTAAGAAAGTTGTGGTAAACTCTTCCCATTCTACAGGCCCTGCATCTATACCCCTATCAAACTTCCACTGTTTAAACCAAGTATGGAGTACATCCTACAACTGATATGCAGCCAACTTAGCACTCTGACTAGATGTCATCCCTATAGAATTCGTGACCTTCTGAACCATATCTAAGAATTCCTGTAGATCCTCTTCAGACTTGGATCTCGTGGAAAAAAAGGATTCATTCGGGTGAAATCCTAAATTTTAGTTGCAGCAGTATTGGCCATTGGGTTGGTCGAAACAACAGTTGGCCGCTCATTCTGTGCTACTACAGAATTTTCTAGTGTAGTGAACACAACTCTGAATTCTGTGTGAGAGACATACTCATCCAGAGAATTTTCCTGGACGGGCTGAGGGGCTGGCTGGTTGCTTGTTTTTCTTTCGTTCTTCTTGGGAGGCATATTCACTGTAAATGGAAGGAAGAAATGGTTTAGACAGGGAGTTTAACTTGAGATCATGCTCACTCGCACAACATAAATAGTGAAAGAAGGGAAACTTTTCCTAAATGCCTTGTAACCTCTCGTCCATAAGTGTGATGCTCTACACACCCATGTACAAGACTCTACTTGATGCAGATTTCAAAATTTCTAGGACACTTTAAAACCTTAAGATCTGATACCAAGTTTGTAATACCCCGAGAGTACACCCTAGGCGTCACACAGTGCTTACAGTCCCAAGGGACCATAGGCTAACCCATGAGCTGGTACCTGCTATGAGCACTTAATAATATAATCATAAATATAGAAAAATATTGACATGCCATAAGGTTTTAATAACTAAATTCAAAACTGAAATAGGAGTCTATAAAAATAACTATCTGAATCTGATAAAATACTGATAAACTGGATCACTAACTGTAATGTCTGAATACTGAATAACTGACTCTAATGTTTGATAAGCCTCTAAAACTGAATGACTGTAAGCTAATGGGACAGGCCCCAACTAACTCCAACTAATTGCTAAACTAAGACATGAAATAAAGTAAGCCTGTCCTTGAAGTATGAGGACTCACCATTGCTACTGTGAAAGATCTGAGAGTTTAATCGCAAGGCGGGAACTGAGCGTCAGAACCTATGATATAATACATCATAGTACAAAAGAAAAGGTATGCGATCAGTACTTTGAATGTACTGGTCTGCTAAATGAGGTAGGCTGATATGCATGGTTTTATGAATAGAACTAATAATAAACTGAATGTGCATGTAAAGCATAAAGTACTGAATCGATAGCATGAAATCTGTAGGTACTAGGAATATATAAAAATATGTAAATACTGAGTACGCATGAAAATCTGTAAATACTAAAGATACATGAAAATTTATAGATACTGAGGATGCATGACCAAGCATATAACATGAACTGAGTAAAATCTTTAAACGGAAATACTAAAATAACTGAAATCTGTATGCTTTGGTCAAATAATACTAAGACTAAATAACTAAATTGGGACTATAATTGAGACATTATCTGAGACTATGGGAGGTATCATCTAATCGACATTCCCTAATTTGAGCTAATAGAGGTCCAGCCTGTAACCTCAGTTGGAAGGATATTAATACCATGACATGGGTACTAACACTGTCTTTGTGGATCTACTAAACTGATATAATATCCAAAGGACTAAGGGTGTCAAGCTTGAACTGACGGGTGACCTCTGCGAGATAGTCAAGCCTAATCTGATGGGTGACTTCTCATATCCTACGCTGGCTACGTAGTTCTGGAGGATAGGGACTGCTACTAATGAATCTGCCTATCTGATGAGGAAACCGCCATCCTTACACTCGCTCGGTGCTAAATCCTACTCCCAACTGAAAGACACTGAAATACTAGACTGTTCTGAGTTTAATTGACTGATGTTTGACTATTCTTATAATGCTCATAGTATGTTCTGAAGACTATTTTGTAATGTACTGAGACTGCACTACATAAAAAACTATAGGTTTTAGGTATTCAATATCCCAGGTCTCAAAAACAGCAACGGAGCATGAAGGCTTTTATTAAATTAGTCAGTCTTGTAGGCATTTTATCAAGCACTTATAGTTCATGGTTTAAAACAATCATAGGAATATCTTGGAACTTATAGAAATAGTATGAATTCGACATAATAGTATTAAATAATGGTTTAATTCAATAAATAATATTATTAAAACATGGAGGATTGAATAATAACAATAATTTCATTGTAACATGGTATAAAATCATAGTTCATGGAGATTCATGGGTGAAATCACAATTCAAAATCAAATAAACTTGAAAAGATCATAATTTTATAATTTAAAAGGGGTACTTGGACTCCATGGATGAAAGGGATCCATGGATGAACATCTAACATACCTTAATTGATAAATTTCTTGAAGTTTTGGTAAGTTCTTGAGGATTGGTCTTGAATTTGAGAGCTAGGGTTTCTTGTTCTTGAAAAGGGAATTTTTGATTTTGAGAGGAATTGAAAAAATGATGACTACTTTGAGTTTTTAGGGGTTAAATTTTGCGTTTTAGGTAGGGCCATAGAAAAAGACCCAAATTACCCTAACAAATTTTAAAACGCAAGCTGGAAACTAATCATCCGTATTTTTGGCCTTGGTGCGATGCGCCACTATCGCGTCAAGCCACTAGAAATGGACAATTGGGAAACTGGTCTATGGCACGATGTGGGGAAATCGTGGTCCTTCACTTATTGGGACCTGGAAGTTCATCGCGATACGGTGGAATCGCGAAAAGACACTAGAAACTGCCAAATACCAATTTGGCCTATGGCACGATGTGCCAAGATCGCGGACCCTCACTGGAATTTTTCCAAATGGGAAATTGTCTTGCTCCGCAACGTGCTAAGGTTTAAAATGATGGGGTTTAACGACTGAAACTTAAAATTGCCATAATTTCTTACCCGGTTATCGTATTTGGGCAAATTTTATATTGTTGAAAAGCTAATTCAATTTCCTACGCAATGGCAGGCTCTAAACTGGAAAATAATGAGTGTTTAAAATTTTTTATCTATTAATACTGATGTATTGGGACTTAAATTATGTTAGGGAAATATGGGGTATTACACTATCTGAATGCAATTTGGTAGGAAATCCTCGAGAATTATGGATGGATTCTGGTGTCACCTACCATATTTGTGCAAATAAGGAGTTTTTTTGCTGCTTTTGCTCCGGCTCAAGGCTAAGAGAAGATATATATGACCAACTCTACAACTGCAGAAATTGAAAGAATAGGAAAAGTTTGGCTGAAAATGACATCAGGTAAAGTGTTAACTTTGAACAATGTACTGTTTGTACCGGAGTTATGAAAGAACTTGATTTCTATATCGCTTCTTGACAAAAATGGATTCAAATATGCATTTATTTCCAAAAAAATTATGCTTAGTAAAGGAGAAGTGTACGTAGGAAAAGGCTACCTCACAGAGGGCCTATTCAAAATGAATGTAATGAATGTTGAAATAAATAAAAGTTCAGTTTCTTCTTGCTTGCCTGAGTCTTATGATTTGTTGTATGAATGATTAGGACATGTCAATTATAAAACATTTTGAAAATGATTAACTTAGAACTTTTGCCAAACTTTGAGTGAAATAAAGCAAAATGTCAAACGTGTTTGGAATCAAAGCATGCTACGCACCTGTATAAGTTTGTTGAAAAGAATTCCAATCCCTTAGACTTAATCCACACTAAACTTTGTGATATGAAGTCAACACCATCTAATGGTGGTAAAAAAATATTTTATAACTTTTATTAACGATTGCACTAGATACTGCTATGCCTATTTTCGAAATAATAAGGATAAAGTAATAGATGCATTAGGTAATAGAAAACAGAAGTTGAAAATCAGTTAGAGAAAAAGATTAAAACGATAAGAAGTGATAGAGGTGGAGAATATGAATCTCCCTTTGCACAAATATATGTAGAGAATGGAATTGTCCATTAAACTACGACCACGTATTTACCTCAATCTAATGGAATTACGAAAAGAAAAAATCAAACCTTGAAGGAAATAATGAATGCCTTACTAATAAGTTTAGGTTTACCGCAAAACTTGTGGGGGGAAGCTATCCTTATAGCTAATTGAATACTCAATAGAATGCCCCATAGTAAAACACAATCAATTCCATATGAAAGCTGAAAATGAAGGAAATCCAACTTGAAATATTTCAAAGTGTGGGGGTATCTAGCGAAGGTCCAAGTTTCTATGCCTAAAAGAGTAAGAATAGGACCTAAGATGGTGGACTGTGTATTCATAGGATATACTAAAAGTAGTAAAGCATTTTGGTTTTTGGTTCATAAATTTGAACATTCAAATATCAATGAAAATACAGTAATTGAATCCGATAATGCTGAATTCTTTGAACATATTTATCCATGTAAAACTAGACTTGAACACTATAGTAGGGGGTCTAAACGACCTCGAGATGAAACAAGTGAGGATGTACCTAATGATGAGAATCCAAGATGTAGTACACATCAAAGAACGTCAACTTTGTTTGGATCAGATTTTGTAATATTTCTTTTAGAAAATGAGCCTCAAATATTGCAAGAAGTGATGTCGTCGTCAGACTCATACATTTGGATAGAGGCAGTTAATAGTGAGATTGATTCAATCCTAAGCAACCATACGTGGGAGTTGGTTGATCTTCCTCCAGGAATTAAAACTTTAGGTTCTAAATGGATCTTAAAAAAAAGGAAAGCTGATGGTACTATTGAAAAATACAAGGCAAGACTTGTTGTAAAAGGCTTTAAACAAAAGAAAGACCTTGATTACTTTGATACATACTCTTCTGTAATAAGAATAACGTCAATTCAGATGTTAATTGCCTTGGCGGCAGTATATGGTCTTGAAATCTATCAAATGGTTATGAAAACAACATTCTTAAATGGAGAATTGGAGGAAGAAATCTATATGGAACAGCCTGAGGGTTTTGTGGTTCCATAAAAAGAAAATAAGGTGTGTAAACTTTTTAAGTCACTTTATGGACAAAAACAAGCACCTAAACAGTGACATGCGAAGTTTGACTAAACCATGTTGGAAAACGGGTTCAATATAAATGAATGTGACAAATGCGTTTATATTAAAGACACTCCAAATCACCAAGTCATTATTTGTTTGTATGTGGATGATATGTTGATCATCAGTAGAGACATTTCTGACATAAATGCTACAAAATGAATGCTCGAGAGCAAGTTTGATATGAAAGACCTTGAGTTGCATATGTGATCTTGAGAATAAGAATCCATAGAGCTCCATAAGGGTTGACATTATCACAGTCTCATTACATCAAAAAAGTACTTGACAAATTCAAGTACTTGGAATTTGGTATAGCCAAGACTCCATTGGATGTGAGTTTTGCACTTCAAAATAATAAGGGTGAAAGTGACTCACAGTTTTAGTATTTAAGAGTGTTAGGATGTTTAATGTATATCATGAATTGTACACGATCAAACATAGCATGTGCTATTAGTAAGTTAAGTTGGTACAAGAGTAATCCCGGTAAAACTCATTGGATGGCGATGAAAAGAGTTTTGAGTTATCTTAAATACACTCAATATTATGTTTTGTATTATAATAAATATCCTACATTAATTAAAGGATATAGTGATGCAAATTAGATCACCAGATCAAACAAACTAAAATTCATGAGTGGATATGTATTTACTATCGATGAAGGAGCGGTCTCTTGAAAATCATCCAAACAGACATGTATTGCTTGCTCTACAATGAAATCTGAGTTTATCACATTGGATAAAGCCGGTGAAGAAGAAGAATGACTCTAAAATTTCTAGAAAGATATTCCTTATTAGCCCAAACCAGTGGCACCAGTAAGTATACATTATGATAGCCAAGCGGTAATAGGTAGGGCAGGGAGCATGATGTACAACGGTAAATCTCGTCATATAAGATAGAGACGTAATACCGTTAGAGAACTTCTCTCTAGTAAAATTATCACTGTTGACTATGTAAAGTCAAAGGATAATGTGTTGTATCTACTTACAAAAGGCCTATATAGAAAAGGAGTTGAGACGACATCAATACTTGAGCAAAATATTTCAAGATTCATACTTTATGTAGCAACCATATATAATTCATACAAAACCTGAAATTTTAACTTTAAACATGATATTATCATCAAAGTTCATGGTATTCAACTTTAAGGCATCAAAATATCATAGTTTCTTGAACAAAATATAATATATAAGTTTCCATCTCAAATTCATAGTAAAACATATTAAATCATGTATATTTGTAAATGTAAACATCAATTTGGGCACAAGAACGAAAGAAGGCTCTTGTTGAAAACCCCACATACCTTTATGGTAACGGATTCGTTGAAAGATTGGACCCTCAATGTTGATTGTGCAACCCTAGTTGTTTTTCTCCTTTAGTGCTCTTAGATGATGAACTTAGACTGATAATAGGGTTATGATGTGTTTAGGAGCAGTTAAATTCGTAGGGTTATGTTTAGGGACATGTAAGGAATGTTAAAAGGTTTATTTATCCTTGAAATAACGCAAAGCGGAGTGTTTAATTCACTTGAAACCAATACATAGGCTCCGCATATGCTATAGCCTATGTTTACATAGGCGTTGCATATGCTATCGCCTATGTTTACATAAGCGCCGCATATGCTTTCCAGTGGCCATATGCGATTGGTTAGGCGACACACTCTTCTTTGCAAAGCCATAACTCCTAGATCGGGTGTCGGATTTTGATAAAATTGGTATCGTTGGAAAGCTAATTCAATTATCTATAATTTTTTGGGTAGAAATATGCAAAAATACCATATATTTATCAAGTTATGCTCATTCAAAGTTGACCCTTGCAAATTCAAACACTAAAACTTGATGGATTCTGAAACTCTTAGTTTTTACTACCTTAAGTGACTAATATAACCACACTTAACACATCATAAGATCTCTTATAACTTGGGCACTCTTGGTGATTTCGGTGCCCAAATATGGTTTACAAAATTGGGTTTTTCGCATATACGAACAACGGTTCATTTTCCATCTTAGGAAAGTGCGGGGCATTACAATATCTCCGCCTTAGGGACATTCGTCCTCGAATAAAGCTGGGTATATTAAGAGTAAAGAGAAAATAAAGGGTACACAACTGACGCAACTTGCTAATCTTTCCTCTACTTCATTCTATATTTCAGACACAATAAGAAGTGCATGACTCATAAAATGACAGCTGAATAGCATACAATAACTGCTGAACTATTGCAATTTGGCATAGAAAAGGAATGATTTAGAGCAGAATGGTACCTTCGGCTTGATCGGAGCTTATGGAAAATAGGTGCGGGTACTTGGATTGCATTTTTGCTCAGCTTCCCAAGTTGCACCCTCAACGGATTGGTTTTGCCACAACACCTTGACCAAGGGAACTTCTTTGTTCCTTAGTCTTCAGACTTGGTGATCTAAAATCTCAATAGGAACTTCCTCATAAGGTATGTTGTACATCCGGGTTTTCTGAAGGATCTACAACAGCACAATCACCAACGTGCTTCCTAAGCATGGAGACATGGAAGACGGAGTGAACGGAAGATAACTCTGAAGGCAACTCAACCTCATACGCTACCTTACCAACACGACTAAGAACTCTGTAGGGGCCAATATAACAGGGACTATGAAATCTTTAAATACACCAAGTCACCAACTTCAAATTCAAGGTCTTTTCTCCTCACATCAGCATACGACTTCTGATGACTTTGTGCGGTTTTCAATCTTTCTCTAATCAATTTGAATTTTTCCATAGCTTTAAAGACCAAATTAGGACAACTCACGACCGCTTCACCCACTTCAAACCAACCTATAGGTGACCTATATTTCCTCCCATACAAAGCCTCAAATGGAGCCATGCCAATGGTAGAGTGAAAACTATTATTGTAAGCAAACTCTATCAATGGTAAGTGCTCATCCCAACTCCCCTTAAAGTCAAGAGAACACGCTCTCAACATATCCTCTAAGGTCTGGATGGTCCTCTCAGCCTGACCGTCTTTCTACGGATGAAAGCAAAACTCAAATGCACTTGGGTACCAAGGCCCTTATGAAAAGCTCTCCAAACTGCGAAGTGAACTGAGTACCTCTATTTCAAATGATTGACAAGGGAACTCCATGCAATCTGACTAATTCCTGGATGTATAATCTAGCGTAATCCTCAGCATTATAAGAAGTATGCATAGGCAAGAAGTGCGCAGACTTAGTCAATCTATCCACAACAACCCATGGAATCATGATGGCGTCGGGAAGGAGGTAAACCAGTCACAAAATCCATGTTTATCTCTTCCCACTTCTAAGTGGGAATGCCGAACTCCTACATCATACCACCAGGTCTTTGGTGTTCTACCTTAACCTATTGGCATGTCGCACACTTAGCCATAAATGCTGCTATATCCTTCTTCATACCACCCCAACAATAAATTTCCAGCAAGTCACGGTATATCTTGGTGGCACCAGGATGAATAGAATATCGCACATCGTGCGCTTCAATCATAATTCTCTGTCTCAGATCCTCGACATCCGAAACACATAATCTATCCTGTAATCTCAACACACCATCTCCCCCTTGGGAGAAAACCTCCACCTTTTAGTCCTTGATTGATTCCTTCAGTCTGACCAAGCTAGCATCTAAGTCTTTCTTCTCCTTCACTTTCGAAACCAAGGAGGATTCAGAACTACTCTGAACCCCTATACTACCTTCAGCAGAGTCAAACAACCTAACCCCCAGTCTAGCCAGGTGTTGGACGTCACGAGCTAACTCTTTCTTACCTTCTCCAACATACAAAACACTACCCATAGGCACCCTACTAAGGGCATCTTCCACTATATTGTCCTTCCTCAGATGATACAACACGCTCATATCATAGATTTTTAACAACTCTAACCATCTTCTCTGCCTAAAGTTCAAATCTCTCTGGGTAAATACATATTGCAAACTCTTATGATCAGTAAAAACATCAACGTGAACACCATACAAGTAGTTTCTCCAGATCTTTAGAGCAAACACAATAACAGCTAACTCAAGATCATGGGTGGGATAATTCTTCTCATGGGGTTTCAATTGTCTAGAAGCATAAGTTATCACCTTACCCTTCTGCATCAATACACAACCCAAACCAACTTTAGAAGCATCACAATATACCACAAAACCATCAACACCATCAGGCAGAGTCTAAATAGGGGCTGTAGTGAGTCGAGTCTTCAACTCCTGAAAACTCTTCTCATAAGAATCGGACCATAAGAATTTCACTTTATTTTGGGTCAACCTTGTCATAGGGGATGCTATAGAGGATAAACCTTCAACAAAACGACGGTAATATCCAGGTTGACCTAAGAAACTTTGAATGTCAGTCGGAGAGATAGGTCTAGGCTAGTTTCTAACAGCTTTGGTCTTTTGGGGATCCACTCTAATACCCTCGGAAGAAATAATATGACCAAGAAAAGCAACTGATCTTAACCAAAACTCACACTTGCTGAATTTGGCAAAAAATTGATGATTTCTAAGGGTTTTCAAAACAATCTGGAGGTGACCTGCATGCTCATTCTCACTACGAGAGTACACCAGAATATTGTCTATGAATACGATGAAAAATATATCAAGGTATGGCCTGAACACTCAATTCATGATATCCATGAAAGATGCCGGGGCATTAGTTAACTCGAAGGACATAACAAGAAACTTAAAATGACCATAGCGAGTTCGGAAGGCTGTTTTTGGGATATCACACTCCCTAACTTTGAGCTGATGATAGCCGAAACGAAGGTCTATCTTTGAGAAGTAACTTGCACCTTGCAACTAGTCAAACAAATCATCTATTCTCGAAAAGGGATACTTATTTTTGACATGGACTTTATTCAACTAGCGATAGTCAATGCACATACGCAAAGAACCACCTTTCTTCCTCACAAATAACACAGGAGCACCCCAAGGAGAAATACTGGGCCTTATGAAACCCTTATCTAATAGATCTTTGAGTTGCTCTTTCAACTCCTTAAGTTCTGCAGGTGCCATAAGGTAAAGAGAAATAGAAATGGGCTGAGTATCGGGAAGAAGATCGATCCCAAACTCTATATCTCAATCAGGAGGTATCCTTGGGACATTTTTTGGAAAGACATCAGAAAACTCATTAAAAATGCTAACTGACTGGAGAGTTAGAGTCTCAGACTTAGTGTCCTTGACTCTAACCAAATGATAGATGCACCCCTTGGAAATAATTTTTCTAGCTTTAATATATGAGATAAAATGACTCTTGGGAGATATAGATGTCCCAAACCACTCAAACACAGGTTCATCAGGAAATTGAAACTTGACCACTCGGGTACGACAATCTATAGAGGCATAACAAGAATGAAGCCAGTCCATACCCAGAATAATATCAAAATCCACCATGTCTAACTCAATCAGATCAGCCAACATGACTCTATGAAGGACTGTAACAGGACACTTTCTATACATTTTCTGGGAAACAATCAAATCACCCACTCGGGTAGAAACTAAGATAGGCTTAGGAATATTTTCGGGACTCATTTTAAAATTCACAGCAATCAGAGGTGTAACATATGAAAAATTGGACCCAGGGTCCAACAAAGCATAGACATCAAACTGAAGTATACGGAGCATACCAGTAACAACATTAGGAGAGTCCTCCTTCTCCTGGAGAGATGGCAAAGCATAGAACTTATTCTAGCGCTGACCACCAACAGTGCTAGAAGAGGCGCCCTGAGCTGGGGCTGGGTGAGTCACCTGAATTGGAACACTAGTAGTCTGGGTCTGAGTCTGAGGGCGATTATCATGACGCCCTTGTCTGGCATGTGGACACTTCCTAAGTTTGTGATCCAAGTCACCACACCCGAAACAACCTTTCTTCTCACCCCAACACTCACCCGGGTAAGTCCTACCACACTTAGGACACAGAGGAAATTTGTCTTTCTGCCAACACTGTACTAAGAACTGGATACATATGATCGATTACCTTGCTCCTGCCTACCCCTAGGCATTGACGCAGTAGTTGACGACGGTGCTGGAGTAGATGAACGGTGCAGAAACTAAGGGCGATTCCCTCCCTGCAATCTAGTCTGACCCTATCCGTGTTGCTCAGACCTAGCTCTCTTATTTACTCTTATTCTATCCCTCTCCTTAATCTTGTCTTCTTTAATTTGTTGGGCATGAGTCATCAGCCTAGAAAGATTCATCTCACTATTTAACATAGCAGACCTACACTCCTCAACCATATAGCTAGACACTCCTGTCACAAACTTACTCATACTGGCCCGATTATCAGATACTAAGTTAGGGGAATATTTGGTCAACTGATTGAACTTCAAACAGTACTCTCTAATGGTCATAGAGCCCTGTCGCAAGTTCATGAACTCTTCTACCTTCGCCTCTCTCATCTCTAAAGGGAAAAACTTATCCAGGAATGCATCTTGGAACTCTTGCCAAGACGTAGGGGCGACACCCTCACCTCTACCATTCCTCCAAGCAACCACCCAATCATGAGCAAGGTCTTTTAATTGATACACTGCCAACTCCACACTATGCTCCTCGGATACATGCATTACCTAAGTAATCTTTTGTACCTCCTCTAAAAATAATTGTGGATCCTCATCTGACTTGGACCCATAAAATTCTGGTAGATTTATCCGCATAAAGTCATAAATTCTCACAATAGCTGAATCACCTCCCTGCTGTTGTGGAGATGGAGCCAGATTGGACTGAACATTCGTGGCAACAACTTAGGCCAGCGCCTAAAAGGCTTCTCGAAATTCAGCATAGGACACGTTCTCATTCAATGGGTCAGCAGGTTGGGGTTGCTGACCATCATTATTTCTTCTAGCTCGACGTGGAGGCATATTTCTGAAAGAAAAGAGCACGAATTAGTAGCAGAGAGAGACACTTTAAGCATGATAGACTTTTGAAAGAAAGAATCATACTTTTTCCTAAAATGTCTCGTAGCCTCTTGCTCATAGATGTGGAGCGCTACACACCGATGATCAAGACTCTACTTAGCATGGATTGTCAGAATCTCTAGGACTCATATAACCTTAGGCTCTGACACCAAGTTTGTAACGCCCCAAAAATGGGTCCCGAGGCATCAGACGGTGCTTAAGGCTACAAGTAACCTCAAGCTAACCCTTTGAGCCGTATTCACATCATTCATCACTTATCAACCAGATTACAACATACAAACCTCAAAATATTCTCCATGATATCATAAATCAAGGCAAAAATAGTGCGGAAAGTAACAAAATACTATGTCTCATGACAACTCCAAACATCTAGTCTAGTCTAACAAGCCTCCAAAAGTCGACAACATCAGAGAGCCATTGGGACATACCCCAGCTGACTCATACTCAGTATCAAAAGTACTTCGTTCAACAAAATAGAAATATGGATGTCACATCCTCGGATCATGAGGACTTACCAAATAGAGGATCTAGAACAGCGTGCCCGAAAACTCACTGTCGAGCCTGGGACTGAGCACGTGAACCTACATTCTGAGAAAATATAGCCCACATCCAAAGATATGGGTCAGTACCATAGAAATAGACCGAGCCTATGGGGGTGCATGCAAATCTAAAAATCAATATCATAAGCATTTATAGAAGCCATGCATTCTGTAATAAAAGACTCACATCTCTCGAATAAGATCACTTAATCATCAGAGAGTGTAATAAAACATGTGAGTCATCATATAAATTCTCAATCACTTTTCAATTCATTAGATGATCAAACCTCATAATGAAATCCCTCTTGGATAATATAAAATCAATAAAACTTTTCAAAAAAAAATAATAACTTTCACAACTCAACTTTCAAATCATTTCACTTTTTTCTCAAACATAAGAATACATACACACACTGGGAGCCTCTTACAACTGACATAAACCATGTGAGCTACATGGAGTCCAGCGTCCAACCCACATTAGGGAGAGCTGTCCTATCCTTGCCATCGGAGTAGGACCTTAACCTTTGGTTCACTAGTGATCACTATATCAAGCAACCTTAGGCTCACATCCTACGGGGGCATGTAGTTCTAGGGAAGTACGAATCATAGCTATACCTCCCACTCAGTGCTAAAGACTACTCCTGGACTTAGCTCAGATTATTTTAAAAGAAAACCCATAACAACATGATTCAACAATTCATAGCGGGAGCCGTTATGCTACTCCTTTTTCATAATAAAATCAACATGTGGATTTTTTTTCTCATTTGAGTTCAAAAATAACTCTTTCAAGACCAAAAGATCAAATCATTCAAATATCAACGTATGTATAAAAAATTACTTCACCAAAGATCATAATCTCAAAGAGGGTTTAAATCCCATATATCAATACTTGAGCAAAATATTTCAAGATTCATACTTTATGTAGCAACCATATATAATTCATACAAAACCTGAAATTTTAACTTTAAACATGATATTATCATCAAAGTTCATGGTATTCAACTTCAAGGCATCAAAATATTATAGTTTCTTGAACAAAATATAATATATAAGTTTCCATCTCAAATTCATTGTAAAGCATATAAAATCATGTATATTTGTAAATGTAAACATCAATTTGGGCACAAGAATGAAAGAAGGCTCTTGTTGAA
Organism: Capsicum annuum; assembly: GCF_002878395.1. Classification (NCBI taxonomy): domain Eukaryota; kingdom Viridiplantae; phylum Streptophyta; class Magnoliopsida; order Solanales; family Solanaceae; genus Capsicum; species Capsicum annuum. The sequence continues at coordinate 56,000 of NW_025855299.1, forward strand.
AATCCCACATACCTTTATGGTAACGGATTCGTTGAAAGATTAGACCCTCAACGTTGATTGTGCAATCCTAGTTGTTTTTCTCCTTTAGTTCTTTTGAATGATGAACTTAGACTGATAATAGGGTTATGATGTGTTTAGGAGCAGTTAAATTCGTAGGGTTATGTTTAGGGACGTGTAAGGAATTTTAAAAGATTTATTTATCCTTGAAATAACGCAAAACAGAGTGTTTAAGTCGCTTGAAATCAATACATAGGTTCCACATATGCTATCGCCTATGTGTATATAGGCACCGCATATGCTATCACCTATGTTTACATAGGCGCCGCATATGCTATTGCCTATGTTTACATAGGCACCGCATATGCTATCGCATATGCTTTCCAGTGACCATATGCGATTGGTTAGGCGATGCACTCTACTTCGCAAAGCCATAACTCCTAGCTCGGGTGTCGGATTTTGATGAAATTGGTATCGTTGGAAAGATAATTCAGTTCTCTATAATTTTTTAGGTAGAAATATGCAAAAATACCATAAATTTATCAAGTTATGATCATTCAAAGATGACTTTTGCGAATTCAAACACTAAAATTTGATGGATTCCGAAACTCTTAGTTTGTACTACCTTAAGTGACTCATACAACCACACTTAACACATCATAATCTCTCTTATAACTAGGGAACTCTTGGTGATTTAGGTGACCAAATATAGTTTATAAAATTGTGTTTTTTCGCATATACGAACAACGGTTCATTTTCCAGCTTAGGAAAGAGCGGGGCATTACAGCTTACTCTCCAAGAAATTAATTTCTACCATTGTTTCTCCAAGAAAGCTCAGAATTAAGGATTCCAAATTCAAGATAAATAAGAACTCATCTTCAAGAACTCAAATAGGAATCGAAAATTCAAGATTCTTCATCTAATCATCAATTAAGGTATGTGAGATTTATGAACAAGGATCATTTTTCATCCTTGTACCCAAAATTAATTTTCAATCATAAATTTACATGATTTTATATGAAATTACATGAGATTTAAATTAGGGTTCATATTCATTATTGATATTTGCAATATTATGAGATTTCAAGTGTTTTAGAAGTTGAATTGCATGTTTATTTTCATATTTTTATGCCTATTGCAGTAAATTTCAGATTTTGCATTGAATTATCATTATTCTCAATATCAAGCATTAACTTTATGATGTTTTGACATGAAATTGATGCATGGATTATTAAACCCAAGTTTATATGTTGATTTTTCAAGAAAGATAATGCTTCAAGCACCTTATGATCAGATTATTTACAGACTTTCAATAAAGCTTGATCTTTTGATCCTCAGATAAGATTTGAAATCCACTTTACAAATTTCAAAAATTAGAATATCTTTATTTAAAGATTGAATCAGATAAATACATAATTGGTTTTGTAATAACCCTTATGCTAGTTTTAAAGTGGATTTTCAACAGAATGAGCATACATATTAAAGGGAGTAGTATTTAGCACCGACCTAAAAGTGTGGGATTAGCATGCCCTATCTTACATAGAACTACGTAGACAATGTAGGTACAAATTTAGATTATTTCTATTTCTATATGAATGACAAATATAGATGTAATCACTTAGATTCAGTTATACTTCTTCGCAAGAGTATGAAACCTCCCCCCATTGTGAGATTTTTCCCTTAGGGGAACAAGATGCTGGACTTCATGTTAGCTCATATGGTTTATGTCGGTTTGAAGAACCTTCCTACATACTACAGGTTTTGAAATAGAATAATCTTAAACAGAAAAGCTTTTAGAAAACTAAGTGTAAAAGGTCACTACTTTATTCAGATTATGCTTTATAGAAAAATATAGTTACAGATTTTAGCTTTCAGATTTCAGATACAAAAGTGAGTCCTTACACTTAGACAGTATGATTTAAAGACATCGCACTAGCACAACTTTTAGAACTAAATGTTATGACTCACTAGATTTATAAAGTATGAATTGTTATTCATGATTATAACTTTCAATTTTTTAGATATTCCAGCTTATGTGAGTCATTTACATTTGACATGCATTAATTTATAAATTGTGATAATGATGAGATGATCTCTTACTTATGCATTCACCCCCATATACTCAGTACATCCTCAAAGTACTGATCCACATATATGTCTATGTGCTATATTATCTCATAATGCAGGTTCAGATGCTCATTTTTAGCAGTGTAAGTGATTTTTAAGCATCTCCATCTACATCCGACAGTTGGTGAGTCCTCATAGTTCAGGGACTTAGTTATTCAAATTTTTAGTTTATCAGTTTAGATAATTCAGTATTCTTTTCAAACAGTTTGAGTTAGTTGGTGGTTTGTACCAGTGACTCTCTAGATAATAATAGTAGAGGCTTGTCAGACTGCTAGATTTGATTCAGACCCTTGAGATTAGTATTTTTCAGAGATTATATTCAGATTATTCTCAGTTATTTAAGACAATTTCTGCATTCAGCATAATTTTTTATATTTATATTTCCTTATTATAAGATTCAGTCTTAGAAAAAGGCAGACAGTGTTAGCTTAGGGCTACTCGTAGTCTTAAGCAACATGTGATATCTCGAGATCAGGTTTCAGAGCATTACAGGAAATCTACTTATCCAGATGCAATCAGTCTTTGCTTGATGGTCACATACTTATCCATAAAGTTTTACAAAGAGTAGTAATTCCCCATTCATATGGGAGATTGTTGGGTTCAATTGGTGTGAATGAAAAATAAAAAGTTTCTTGGAAGGGACACAACTCTTTGAGTAAAAGACAGACTATTTTGGGAAAAAGGTATGACTATTTGGATGGTTGTGGCTGTTTGAAAAAGACACACTCTTTTGAACGGATAGACATGACTATTCAGAAAGGATACACCTTTCCAGTGAACCATTTTCACCTTTCGAAAGGGGCACTTAACAGCTATATAAACTTGTATTTTTTCACAGGTTTAGTACAAATTTTTTGGCACTTGAAAATATTTTTTGTCTTCTAAAATACTCCATGTGATCATCTATCTGTTGAGTGAGTTCGAAGAGAATTCGATCGTTTGAGGTACCACTACAGTCGGATTGTTAAGCCATTTTATCCTGGAAGGAAAATTCCGCAACCTCGGGTACTTGAGGGGAATTATATCCTTAAGGACACTCCGTGAATTTGGATGACTTGGCCTTTTTTGTTCCATCTAATTTTCTTTAAAATGCTAAAAACACACTTCTTTGAAAGGTCGTTTTTGATCTTGTATTGAAGATGTTGAAAACTTCATAAGTGTTCTTGATTTATTTTTGAACTTGTGTTGAAGTTGTTTTTCCAAAATACGATTTTTTTGTGCCCGAAAACAACCAAATCAACTATAGCCAATGTTAGCAACATATATAGTATTTTTCTTGGAGTTTAGAGTTATAATGTAAGTTGTAGATGATCGTTCATGATTTGTGTTTTTTTAAGCTTCTTGAAGAACCCTTTTAGGGTTCACATGACCCGTTGGTTCATTATTCGTAGCATAAGTGCATTTCTCATAAGCTTTCTTGTGTATATTCCAGCGTCAATCCCCCTTTTTGCACAGCCACCAACACCATCAGCAACACCAATAGTTCGGTAAAATTTATTGATGAAGTATGCATCTTCACCTAGTGGCTTCCTTGGATTGTCTTTTGGAAAGTATAGTGATCCAACCACTATTTTTAGGCACCGTAATTTGTTCATACTAAATCTGAACCTCTTTTTGTAGCTATGAATATTGCCAATGGATCATTAGTTTCGATTGAAGAAAAATCAGAATACCTTTTGCAGCTTGGAAACTTGGAAAGTTCATCGAACTTATTAGAAGAAAATTTATCATCGTGACCTATTGATGAAGATATGCATGCACCCATATTTGTTATGTTGATTATTCTGCAAATTAAACTTTGAGAACTATGAAATATGAGAGGTGATGAAATATTTTTTAAAAATTTATTTTAATTATTGTGATTTATAGTATTTTTCTAAAATATATAATACATTATTTTTGGATGTTTTAAGTTGTTAACTATTGTAATTTATAATACTTTTTATGTAATTTTCAAGTACTTAGACGACCATAATAATTAATTATGGGTGATATAGTTAAGTTACGATTGAAGTAACGAAATAGACATGTCTTAATGACTTACAACAACTAACTATAAGCGATACAACAAACTTACTATTAAAAATATTTGTGTAAAATTTTAAATTGTCATAATAATTAATTAATAGTGATATAGTAAAATCATGATTGAAACAGCGAAGCAGACATGTCTAATTATATGTGATATAACAAAATTATTATACAAAAATACCTGGGTGAAGTAGCTGGACCAAACGTGTCATAAATATATATTTTACTTTTTAATTAAATATTATTAATTCTCTAATAAATAAATAACTTATAATAATTAATTAGAGATGATATAATAAAATCACGAAGGAAGCAACTTATGAAGCAGACAACATCATAAATATCTATTTTACTTTTTTTTATTGAATATTGTTTATTTTTTAATACATAAATAATTTATAATAATTAATTAGAGATCACATAATTAAAATCACAGAGAAAACAACTGATGAAGTAGGAGAAGTAGGCATGTTGACGGAGAGCTGCTTGCTTTTCCTGCCTTTTGCCTTTTATTAGATAGTAATATATATGTGTGTGTGTGTGTGCGCGCGCGCGTGTGTGTATATATATCATAAAAATACATACATACAAGTAGGGGTGTTCATGGGTCGATTTAGGTCGGTTATTGGTCAAAATCATAACCAAACCAACTTAGTCGGTTTTTAAATTTCTAAAACCAAACTAAACCAAACAAAAAAATAACTGTCGGTTTGGTTCTTGTCGGTTTAGTTCGGTTTGGTTTGGTTTATAACTTTAGCTAATGATAAAAGTTAAAAAAGTTAAAAAAAAAAATCCAATCTAACATATGAGATATTAGCCGAGTGTTTATATCAACCTTGAAACTAAGATGTCAACTGAGTGTTATACTTCGGCAAAGCTATGAACAACACCATATGAACGCTTCTAAAAAATATTTTAAAACTAAATTTAACAGAATGATATTATAACACTTCCCCTCCTAAAAAAAACTGTGAACACATAAACTTCTTGCTCAACAAGGTTTAACAAAAGTTAAAATTAGTGATTGTCTATAGTCGAATGAATCTCAGCTATAAATTTCAATATTCAACAAGATATTATCTTCATAATTAGTATCATTTGTCATTCGAAGTGCAAAAATTCATTTAGAATCTCATAAGGTACTATCAATTGTATATATATATATATATATATATATATATCGGTTCAGTTTAGTTATTTTGTCAGTTATTTTAGAGTAAAACCAAATCAAACCAAATTAGTATCAATTTTTTAAAATTCAAACCAAACCAAACCAAACCTAACCAAATATCAATTTTTTTTATCGGTTTGGTTTGGATCGCGGTTTGGTTTGGTTAAAAATCAAACGAACACCCCTACATATTAGTCCAGTATACATGTTTTGTATGTGTGTCATGTCAATATAAAAAATTACCTTAAAAAAATAAAATCTATAATATACACTTGCAGTTACAATATAGTAGGCAACATTATATTCATTTAAATGAGAAAAATATTTAAAATTTTAGAATCAGATTTAAACCCAATACAATAAAGAATTATACTTTACATCCTAAATATTCATATCCGATCTAAAGCATAAGTTAATGCAGTAAAATTTGAAATTGGAAAACACAAATTTGAGACAAAAATTAACCTAGTAAAAGTTAGTTCAAGAAGAGAATGTGAAATTATATTTTTTTTTTTGTAAAAGTATAGGATTCATAAATTAAAAAGGATACTAATTAATATTATAATAGGATTTTATATTTTCATATATTTTGGCCATTTTTTTTTCCTTTTTTGGAAGAACCCAAAACAAAAACAATAGTACTACCTTTTTTTTTCTTTGGGGTAAAGTAAGAAGGGGTTTGGGCTACATGTGACAAAAGAGTTTTAAAATGAGGTGTAGGTGACACAAGTCTTAATTATTAGTTGGATGTGATAATTACTTTATTATGGATTAAGAAAGTTGGGGAAGTTTGAAAATAACTGATAAATTTTTGAATTTACACTTTGATCCCAATGTATACCTAAAATAATAGAAAATGGAGGGAAAAAAGGCGTCTTTCTCTCTCTTCTAATCCATTGTTGTTTCTCTCTCTTAGCGATTTTTGTTGTTCATTGTTTCTGTTTCTACTGCTTTATTCATCATCTTCTGCTTCATTATCGTCATCTTCTACTTCAGTATCATCTTCATCTTCTTCTTGTCAACCATTTGTTGTTGGTGTTGTTGTTGGTACAACGCTACTGCTGCGATCTGACCCATTTCTTAGGTCAAATTTTGTTTACTACATCACTTTCTACTTTGGCATTACTTCATAGGTGACTTTGGTAAGTAAAACTATGATTTTTATTCGTATTTGTCATCTGGGTACACTTCTATTTTTTCAATAATGGATAAAACTCCGATCATGAATTCAGCATAAGTGCCCACAATTTAAACAGATCAATTATCTGGTGCATCAAATAAGTAATCTGTTGCATCAGACTGTTTATCAGTTGCATCATACGTATTATCTGTTACATCAGACGTATTATCTATTGTATTAGGATGTTTATCTGTCATAGGTGACTTTGGCAAGTAAAATTATGATTTTTATTCGTATTTGTCATCTGGGTACACTTCTATTGTTCCAACAATGGATAGAACTTCGATCATGAATCCAACATAAGTGCCCATAATTTAAAAGATCAATCATCTGGTGCATCATATGAGTAATCTGTTGCATCAGAAGATTTATCTGTTGCATCAGACTGTTTATCTATTACATCAGACGTATTATCTGTTGTATCAGGATATTTATCTGTTGCACCAGACTAATTATCTTTTACATCAAAATATTTATTTGTTGCCCCAGACTAATTATCTGTTGCAACGAATGATTAATCTATTTGAAACAACACAAATCAACCCTTGCCACAAACCCAACAGATAACAAATATGTTTCAACTCTTGCTATTGCTACTGGATTCAAAATTATTCCTTACGTCCAATTAGCCGTCCCAAATTTCCTAATTCGATTTCTCATTTTACTTGTCTTTTTCATTAATCAAGAAAAGATTAAAAAATCCATGTTTTACCCTTTGCATTAATCACTTTTTCTTCAAATTAAAATGGAAACATCATTTAATAGGGGACTATATGCCGACCGACGTTAAAAGCTTTCTTCTTTTATGAAATTTCGATTGAATAGCAAACAATGGTTATTTCAAACACGTCTACTATCCCACCAACTGATCAGTGGGTTATGGTAAACTAGACATGTTATTAATTATTTTTCTTAATCAATATGGCATCTCAATTTGGGACGGGTAATTTGAGACGGAGGAAGTACGAATTAAAACATCACAGTCAAGCAAAGCAACAAACTAGTCATCTGTTGAAACAGACTATTTATCTGTTGCATCAAACTTCTTATCCGTTGCAACATGATTAATCTATTTTGAACAACACATCAACTCCTGCCACAAACCCAACAGATAAATCTTGCTATTGCTACTGGATTCTAAATTATTCCTTTTTACATCGAATCATCGACATGTTTGTTGAGAAGATAACAGACAGAATGAAAATTAAATATAGATTAAAACGTCAAAGATCAAACATAATTTATTTATTAAAAAAACAACTAAAAATACATATAATAGACTAAAAGAAAAATAATAATCTAATTATTATTATTATTATTATTATTAGCTTCGTCATCATTGCCGGCCGGCCAATCTTTAACCGGAAGTAGCAAGGCCCTCCTCAGCCTGCGTATCTTGCGGAGCATTCTTACTCTAACTCCTCCTAATTCCCATTGTAGGTCACGAACTTGATTCCGAAGTTCATTCATGGCATTTTGTAAAAAAGCAACGTCCCACACAGGGTCAACCATAATCTTATCTTTTAGAGTGTAATATGAAAGACGAGAAAGAATAAATAAATAGAGTGTAGTTGAATGAACGATTGAGTAAGAAGGGACCTATTTGTAGAGGATTAAATTTGAATGAGAGACAAAAAAATGCGACTATTCACCTCCATACATTAATTACATTTTTGATTAAATTAAGAAAATAAATATTGTGATATAAGTCATGACTTTTTAGATTATTATTATTAATTAGTTCTTTTAAAGAACCGTTTTTATTGAATTATGACAACAGATTGTATATCTGTTGCATTAGATAACACATCTGTGACAACAGATATATTATCTGTTGCAACAAATATAAAATATTTTGCATCAGATAGCCTATCTATTGCAACATATAATCTAACTGTTCACCTCAATTTATTAATTACATTTTTAATTAATAAGAAAAGTAATGACTTAATTAAATTAAGAAATATTGTGATAAGTCATGACTTTTCAGATTATTATTATTAATTAGTTCTTTCCAAGAACCATTTTTATTGAGTTGTGACGACAGGTTCGATATTGGTTACATCAGATAAATCATCTATGACAACAGATATATCATCTATTGTAACAATGGTGAACCTGTTGCATCAGATAATTTATTTGTTGCAATATATAATCTATTTTATTTTTTTAAAAAATAACTGTCATCATATCATTAATCCAAATTTGCTTACTTTTTTATTTTAAAAATAAAAAAAAAACACCTTTACAAATTCCTTAATAAAATAATAACCATTTTATTATATAATAAATAATTTTTTTAAAAAAATTCAAAAACAAAAATGGTGAAAAGTCACGATCAGTTATTAAAATTGTGTTTATTATTTATTTCCTTATTATTTATTTACAAAACATTTTTCATATTGAATAATCAGAAAGTCATGTCTTTTTCTTTTTACCCTCTCAATAACAACAATAACCCCTTTTTATTAATAACCTCCAAGTGCAACATATGATCGATCTGTTGTAGCAGATTAATCTTGGTAGACACAAATTGCTGCTCAATCCCTACCACTAACCATCGACATGTTGAGAACAAGGAATAAACAGAATGATTATTATTAAATACTAAATAAGAATTAAAAATTCAAAGCCGACAACAAATTAAAATGAATGTTCATAGATTTTTGAATCCCTTGAGTAAATCCGATATACAAAAGGAGGAAAATACATACATGCGCTAAAATAAATAACATTACCTAATTATTATTACTATTATTATTATTGTCAATTAGACATTTTTCATCCGGCAGCCTTGCTCCGAAGTCAGCCAAATCTCTCTGGAGTTCATCAAACTGCCTTTAAAGTTCATGCTAGGACTCGATATGAATATTCTTGTACGAATCTGGATCATCCATATTTGTAAGGAGGGACCTATTTATAAATTATTGTATCTCAGAAAGAAAAGAAAACTGCTTTAAAATAAATCTAACATGGGTAATCCATTGCACAATATATTCTTTCTGTTAGATAACTTACAACATATGACAATCTTTTGCAATAGATGTATATATCTGTTTAATTTCTGTAACAGGTTGATCAACTGTCGTAACAGATGTCTCCAATTATTTGACACTATAAACAGATGTGTCATTTGTTGCAACTAGCTAGTCATCTGTTTATTCAATTTAAGCCATAGATAGTCTAGGAAGAATAAGTTGCGTATAGATGGATCCACTATCATATATGTGGGAGTTAAGTATGGATTACTGATAAGTTCACCGAGAAACACACACAAAGTACAATGTTTTTGTGAATGGAGTTTTTAACCGACTAGGCATTGATCATTCAAACAATATTATGCATTGTACCGTTAAGTTTGATGGGTTCGAAATTGATAAGTCTAAGGACCTCTTGAAGATGGTGTAGATACCCTGTTACGAATTACTTATGGTTGTTGCTCGTGTTTATGCGTGTCAAGTTTTGAGAAGAGATCAATATTTGTCGTCACTGCAGAGAACTAATAGCGATTGTACTTAACTTTAAGTGTGCATTGGACCCTTAGAGGGCCCTCAAAGCCTCACACTGCATCAAACAAGAATGGAAAACCAATATAGTTATTGCCCTGGCCAAAATTTATATGGTTCGATTGCTCGCTCGGGGTGATGATTATATGCCATAAGGTGCAGTAGGAGAATGATTTCAAGGGAAAAAGGGTGGTTGATAGAAGACTATATCATTTGAGAGCTAATTAAAGAAGAGACATAAGGTAGAAAGTAACTTCTAACAAATCTGGCTGATGGAATTATCTTAACAGATGTGAAATCTGAATCAAGTGCAACTATAAAAGTGTATCCAGTAATGTAATTTCATCTGTTGTGTCTCTGAAACAAAAACAATGTAGATAGACACTTTACTAGGGAGCTGCGTGGTCGGGATTATCACCTAAGTAGAAAATAAGAGAAGACCAACAAAGCAACCTCACGGGCATCAAGGGTTGAAATGATGTTCAGCGAGTCTAGAAAACTTATGCCAACAACAACTGTAGTTAAAATAAGGAAACTAAGTGAAGGCGATAATTTTTGAATTTTAAATTTCATCCCATGCCTTCTTGTTTGAGTTTCTGATCAGGTCCACTACCGTTGACCTGATCGAAACCACATACGAGATTGAAAGACAAATAGAGTATCATTACTTCCTTAGAAATATGGATTAATTGATTGTGTTTTCTTTCCTTAGAATGCTTTCAACATTCCTTGGAGAAGATCAGATGCTTACTGAAGTATATGAATCCCGATAATTTTCAAGCTTGCCTCTGGCTTGCTGATTCTGTATTTAAGCTGGTCGTTGCCATTTTTGAAGTTGGTAAGGAGTTCCTTGTCTCTTGTGAGTTCGATCAGGAATGCTACCGTCAAAGTTATGGCATTCTACAAGCCCTTCAGAATACTTTCTTTTGAAGCCTTAAAGGATACATAGAGGGTCGCTATATTTGTCTTAGGTCAAAATATATTGATGCACGTTAAAGACGTGGTCCCAACAGTAGAACAATACACTTTTATCGAGTGTTACTCTATGCATCTTGCTCAACTAATTTTGTAAATTAGTAAGCATGAAGTTACGTAGCGTGTGATCTAAACCGGCTCTACCAAGCCTATCAAACGTTATGTAACTCCGAGCTCATTACCCTATCAAAAATATATGCCTGAGTTAGTGCACAAATCAAACAAGCTCAATCTGTCAGCCTTTTTGCTGATCACTCTTCTCCAATATAGATTACAAGATATCTGCTATGCAAAAGTTTACACCATTGCCATATATTCTTTTCTGGGAGCAATTCTTCAGAAGAATTACTCCCAGGCAAGCATGTCTGGCGAAAGTGTAGACTTTTGAATAACAGATATCTTGTCATCTATATTGAAGAAGAGCGATCAGCAGAAAGGGTGAGAGATTGAGCTTGTTTGATTTGTGCACTAACTCGGTCATATTTTTTATAGGGTAATGAGCTCGTAGTTACATAACATTTGGTAGGCTTGGTAGAGCCATTTTAGATCACACGCTATGTAACTCCATGAATACTAATTTATCAAATTGGTTGAGCAAGATACATGGAGAAACACTCGATAAAAGTGTGTTGTTCAACTGTTGGGACCACATTTTCAATATGTATCAACTTATTTTGACCTAAAACAGACATAGCGACCCTTCATGTATCCTTAAGGCTTCTGAAGAAAGTGTTCTGAAGGGCTTCTAGAATGCCATAACTTTAAAGGTAGTGTTCCTAATCAAGCTCACAAGAGACGAGGAACTCCTTGCCAACTTTGAAGATGGCAATAACCAACTTGAATACAGAATCAGCAAGCTGGAGGCAAGCTTAAAAATTATCGGGATTCAAATACTACAGCAAGCATTCGATCTTCTCCAAGGAATGTTGAAAGCAAGTCAAGGCAAGAAAATACAATCAATTATAACCATATTGCTAAGGAAGCAATGATAGTCTATTTGCCTTTCAAACTCGTTTGTGGTTCTGATCAGGTCAACGAACAGTGGACCTGATCGAAAACAAAAACAAAAAGGCATGGGATGAAGTTTAAAATTCAAAAATTGTTTCCTTTACTTAGATTCCTTATTTTAATTGCAGTTGTTGTTGGCATAAGTTTTCTAGACTCGCTGAACATCATTTCAACCCTCGATGCCTGTGAGGCTGCTATGTTGGTCTTCTCTTATTTTCTACTTAGGTGATAATCCCGACCACGCAGCTCCTAGTAAAGTGTCCATATACATTACATTTTGTTTTAGAGACATAACAAGCGAAATTACATTACCGGATACACTTTCATATTTACACTTGATTCAGATTTTGCATCTATTAAGATAATTCCATCGACCAGATTCAGTAGAAGTTACTTTCTACCCTATGTCTCTTCTTCATTTAGCTCTCAGATGATATAGTCTTCCATCAACCACCCATTTTCCCTTGAAGTCATTCTCCTACCACACCTTCTGGCATATAATCATCACCTCGAGCGAGCAACCCAACCATATAAATTTTGGCCAGGGAAGTAACTATATTGATTTTTTGTTCTTATTAGATGCAGTGCTAAGCTTCGAAGGCCCTCTAAGGGTCCAATGTACCCTAAAAGTTAGTCCAATTGCTATTGAATCTCTTTACAATGACACCAAAACTAGATGTCTTCACAATGCTTGACAAATAAATATGAATAATAACAGACATTAAATCTTAACAGGGTATCAGAATCATATTCATGGTCCTTCAGCCTTATCAGTTTGGATCTACTAATCTTAACTGTAAAATTACAGACATCTTGTTTGAACTATCTATGAATAATCAATAAAAATAACATTCATAAAATCAGTTCACTCTAAGTGTGTTTCCATGATAACATTATCAGTAATACATACCTCCCACATATGAAGTGGTTCCATTTGCAAGCAGCTTATTTCTCTGAACCCATCTTTACTGCATCCTCTTACGATAGTCCGACAAAAGTTGATGAACCGTCAGTTCCTTATATCTACAAAGAAGAGGAAAAAAATTAAGGTCACAAAAATAATATTTTCCATTTGTTGCATCAGATATGGACTCTATTGTAACAGATGCAGAGTTTGTTGCAACAGATGTGGAGCCTGTTGCAACAGATGTGGAATTTGATGGAATACATCAAACCAGCCTTTTTGGTGGTTTGATTTGTTCCAACAGTTTATCCATCTATTGCAATATCAACAACAACATAAGTATCAACAACAAAGAAACAACAATACTTGTTCTAACAACATTATCAACAACAATATCCTTTGTTCTAGAACCATCAAAAACACCACACCACAAGTTCCAATAATGCCAAACCCACCAACAATATCAATAACTGCATGAACAAAAAAGAAACAAATAAAATACATAAAAAAAATGATACTGCCAACAAGGCTTTTAAACTTCTCCCAACAGATGACTTTTTTGCATATTATAATAAAAATTCTCAGTTTTTTTATTTAACACTTAAAAGTTTATTCAAATTTTTTTAATAAATATGATATGAGTAAATACTAATTAAATAAAAAATGGATGTAAATAACTTGCAAAGAAAAAGACGAGAATGAAATCGCAATAATGAACCATACCTTAATATCAAAAAGGGGATCAAAACAAAAATTTCAGTCGAGGAAAGATATGGATCAGTTTAGATCCAAAAAGATCTTTATGAGAAGAGAAGAGAAGAAAAAAGAGAGAAAAAAGGTTGTGACCCTAAAGAGGAGAGAAAGAAAAAGATGAGAGAGTTGAATAAAATAAACTTCAGCTGAAGGAAAATTTCTATAGATGTATTGTGTACGTAGACGTGGGGGTTTTCAATATTCATTAATTAATATTAATTAATTTCATTAATAATTTGAGCGGCACAAGGAAGACTAAGACTAGTGATATTGAAAAGACAAGACAAAACTGCTTAATGAACTCACTTTTGAGATATTTAAGAAATATTTTTTACCGCCTTTAGTAGTAAGTACTACTACTTAATATTATCTACTCAGACCAGAAGCTTGCTTTAAAACTAAAAAAGAAAAAAAGATTTTTAAACAGATATGTAATCTGTTGCCACATATATAAATATATGTTTAGAAATCTAAACAGCTCAGTCATCTGTTACAACAGATATAAATATCTGTTTAAAAATTGTCACAGATGAAAATGTCCATTTGATAATTAATTAAATCAGATATGTCAACTGTTACAACAGATATAAATATCTATTTGAAAATTTCCAACAACTCAGTCATCTGTCACAACAGATGCAAATATCTATTTGATAATTAAATAAGATATGTCATCTGTTACAACAAATATGAATACCTAATTGAAAATTTTCAACAGCTTAGTCATTTGTTGCAACAGATTTCAATATAATTGATTTAGCTGGAACTAGGGATGAATGAATGTGCTCGCAGGGTCAACTACAAATCCAATCGAGTCTTTGTAATTGCATGGCATTGGTATTGAGTTCATCCCGACCCGAGTCATCGATCGATCACTCTGAGTTGAAATGAGTTATCATCAAATCAATGTTTTAAAAACTATATCTTTTAAAATTTTTAAAATTAATTAAGATCAATTTGGACAAAATTAGCAATTTCAAAACTTGTCATTCTTTTCCAAAATTATAAATCAACCCATACAAATCATCCATTTGCACGAAAAACTATTCATTTCAAATCATAAGTTCTCTCTCTTCTCTCTCTCTCTCTCTCTCTCTCTAGGTCTCCTCTCCCTTTCAATCATACAAATAACAACTACTCAATATATTACACAACCCTTCAAAACAGGTCAATTTTCTTCCCATTTACAACTACATATAGTTGTTTTTTTCAACTTTTTTCCCACTTGTATCCATCATTTTCTCTATCTTCATAGGTAACAGAGTTTGAGAAGAGTTCTACATTTGTTCTTTATTCTAAAAAATAGGGCTTTTTAGTTAATGATGAAAAAAAGACTTAGTTGTATTATCTTCGAGAATGGATTAACAATTTTGAGTTTTGATGCTAAAAAAGTAGGAAGCACCCGAGAAAATCCTAGTTTTTCTCTCAGTATTTTGTTGACTATCGTGGTATTGTTGATGGTGTTTGTGGTGTTGTTGATGTCTATTGTTGGTGGTGTTGGTATTTGTGTTTTTTGGCGGTGGTGTCGGTGGTCTTGGTAATGGTATTAGTGGCATTGATGATGGTGTTGGTGGCATTGGTGGTGGCATTAGTTGTGGTGGTAGTGGTCCATCTATTATAATGGGTGGAAGATCTGTTGGGAGATATTAAATAGGTCTTCAAATAGATTCCCCATCT
This sequence comes from Capsicum annuum, assembly GCF_002878395.1. NCBI lineage: Eukaryota > Viridiplantae > Streptophyta > Magnoliopsida > Solanales > Solanaceae > Capsicum > Capsicum annuum. The sequence continues at coordinate 71,329 of NW_025855299.1, forward strand.
GTTCCAACTGATGGGTTATCCGTTGGAGTATTTTTTTGTAATGTGGCATAGAATGATTTATTGAAATTTGTCCACCTGTTGCGATAGGTGGAATATCTATTGGGATATATTAAATAGATCTTCAAACAAATTTAGGTTCCCCATCTGTTCCAACTGATGGATTGTCCGTTGGAGTAACTTTTTTCGTTATGTGGTAAGAATAATTTATTGAAATTTTTCTCACTTTTTTTTAAAAAATTATGCAGACATCAAATGCAATGTATTTTTTATTTTTATTTCATTTGTAGTTAAAAGATGTCTCCCAAAAGAAAAGAAGCTGAAAGTGGAGAAAATGGATCAACTTTCGATCACCAAACAAAAAGGCTAGAGTACAGATAGATTCGGAGGAACTTCCAAAACAATCTCAGTTAGGGAAAAATGAAGCGGAGAAAAGTGATAACTCCTCCTCACCAATGGGGCGTGAAATAATATCAAAATTCCAGCATGATTCTATCAAAACCATTAGTATTGAAAAGTTTTGAGTTGCGATGCCAATGAATAGCCCTAAAGTAGTATTTGGTGATCTTGTACTTAAATGTCAGTTAGGTAAACCTTTTGACGAACATAGGAGTATTATGAAGAAGAAAAACATAGATGGAATTTTTAAGAAGAGCTGCTTTGCACACTTTCTTGAGCTGTCTGGGCCCCGCTCTCTCCGTTTCCTAATGATCATGGTATATGGCTTTCTCAAGCGCAAGATCAAGTATGCGGGGAGTGATGGAGGTCCGAAGGAGGGTGGAAAAAAATGGATGAAGTCTGGATCAACTACTGTGGCATGCCGGTTTGTTTTGGATTGAAAGAGTTTGCCATTGTGTTAGGCTTGAGATGCGATCGTCCAGAAGAACCTCCCATCAAGAAAATACCCCACAAAGGGTCCAACAAACGCAAAGTAAAAAAAGATGGGTTGTTGGGCATTGTTGGACCTAGCTACAAAGTGGAGGATTTGATGGCGGATCTCAAGAATAAAGACATACCAAAGCACTATAGGAAGAAATTGTGCTTAGTTTGGTTTGTCCATTCCGTTTTATTGGCAAGAGACGTCAGGAAAGTCATAGAACATGATTTATTGGTGCTTGCTAATGATTTTTGGAAATTCAACGATTATCCCTGGGGATACGACAGCTACTACTTGATTGTCAAATATTTACTACAAGAGCTAAAGCCAAAGACGACCATATTATACGGCTTTCCTTGGGCTTTCATGGTAAAATTGATCACTATTTTTACTCATTCATTAATTTATATTGAATATACTTGTGACTTTTTTTTGCTTGCTTCCTGTTTACAATTTTTAGGCTTGGGCATGTGAAGCCATTCCTCCCCTCTGAAAGCATTTCAAAGATTACCTGAATAAGGTTTTTCATCCAAAGATCCTTAGGTGGTTTGCTGCAGTAGAGAGCAGCAAAAAAAATATTAACGAGGCTGATATATTTAACCCTTTAAATGATGCAGTACATTTTCTTTCAACTAAAATAATTTGCCTCAAAGAAAGATATTAAAACAGATGTTCCATCTGTTGCGACAGATGGGTCATCTGTTGCAACAGATTAACCGTCAACTATAACTGGTGCAATAGATGGGTAATTTATTGTAACAGACGATCCATATTTTGCAATAGATTAACTATATGTTGCTCTGGTCTATGAACCCTACTAAACAAATTGCCCATCTACTGTAAATTATGCAACAGATGGGTAATCTGATGTAACATATTATCAATCTATTTCAACATACATATCAGCTGTTGTGGTAGCTAGATCTTCTGCTGCATAAGTTGGTTGTGTTCACATAACCCGAGCCCCATGTAACCCAACTGACTGCAAATTATTATTATATAATTTAAATTCCTCATATTTTTTTTATAGGTTGTGCATCCTTGGATTATACCTACCATTGATGAGCTGAGGATGACCTCTTTTCTTACTCTAGGTCTTGTTGATACAAAAGAAGAATCAATAGTGAAGTTAATGAAGAAGGAATTAGATGGAGCAACATACATAAGAAGAGCAGTTAGGCAAGGTCAGCCTAATGTTGAAGCTCTCAACGACCAACCTCAAACTGGAACAAATCCGGGTGCTTCTTCTGGGGGTGTTGCTGGTAGAGTTGTTCGTGATGGTGGCAGCCATCCTGCTATTGTTTCTACTGCCAGTCGTAATTATGAGTGTGTTGGTGCTCAGCAAAAAATAAATATGTTTGAAAACATCCCTTGCACAGGTCCTCCCTCTTACCCCTATACCGATCCCTCCTATCCTTACAGTAGTCTCTCTCACCCCTCCCCACCCTCATATTCTCATTACAAATACAAAGTGTGCAAGGACAGAGAGGATAAACTCCTTGAAAAGCTAGAGTCTATTATTGAAGCTATTGAGGAGTTGAAATCTAGGAGGGGTGTCATACCATCTAACAAGGTAAGGGAGCCATGCACTCCTATAGTAGAGGTTAGGAGAAAGAGAAGAAAAGTTAGACAAATTCTCTCTGTTCTAAAATTAGCAAAAATTGAAACTCCCCTCGCTCCAATAGTTGTTGAAGTTTAGGGGCCACCATAGAAGGTGGACATATTCGCAACGCTTAGCAAAGAGAAGAGGAAGGAACGGAAAGAATTCATCAAGATAAAGGTTCAAAAATAATACACTATGCATTCATTTACCGCTAAAGACTTCTCGAATATGACAAATATGCGCGTGTGGTACGAGGACAAGGTAAGTTTACTTTTGCTAACCTACCCTTCCAATCTACTCCATGAAGAAGAATCTACATAGCAAATGTGTAATATGTTGCAAAAACTTGGTATTCTATTGCAACATAATACATATCTATTGCATAAGTTGCGTTGGCTGGGTAATCTGTGAACTGATTCAGAGAACCCTCTTCATCGGATTCTTTCGATTGTATTTTTATTCCTTACAATTACTACCCTATTTAAAAATTTTCTTTTTATACCACAGTATGTTGATGAAATTCTCTGCCTCATGAGGGGCAGACAATTAGCATACCCGGATGCTTATGATGCTGCCGATAGAATAATGGACCTCAACTTCTACAACAATTTCAAGGATAGGTATACTAAACTCTGTAAGATAGCTGATTCCGGTAGCTCAGGATTTGATTAGTTAGTTTCTACATTCCAATGGGATGAAGAAATGATTAAATGTGTTAGAGGGAAGAGGCCATATCCACACGGCAAGAGCTGGACCAAGGCAAAGAGAATCCTTGCAGTTATGAACGTGGATGTCACACATTTTCTCACTATTGAAATACTACTATACGAGGGAAAAATTAGGGTTTATGACTGCAACTTACCTGTCTTCAGCGAGAAGACATTTTTAACCTACATGAAGACACTCTTGAAGTTGTTGCCCAAGTTCTTAACACAGAGTAAACTGATGGATCATTTGCCAATTGAAGTCTTGGCGAAGGAATCATGGTATTTTTAAGGTCGAAATAAGAAAATCTAGCTCCCAAGAAATACAATCGGTGCATCGTGTGGGCCGTACTCACTTGCATACATCGAGTGTTTGTTGACCGACACACAAATGACTTATGTGTGTGATACAGTTGTGGGAAAGATGCAATGGGTCTGGGCATATGGGGTACTAACTAGATGGTTGGAGCCCGTGTATAAAAAAGAACATGTACAATGACAGAGATGAACACGATAATAAATTTTTATTTCAAGCCAATTCACTTTACATATAGTGACAATAATTTTTATGTCTGGCCAAGTTGAAATTTTATAATGCAATAGATTTTATATCTGTCATAACAGATATAGTACCTGTTGTGAAAGATTGATTATCTGTTGGAATAGGTTGGTCATCTGTTGCGTTATGCAGATGTTCCCAGTCTTTCTGTCGTAACAGATATACGATTTGTTACAACATATAACTTATCTATTGCAATTGATCGGTAATCTATTGGAGCAAATAAAAAAGTAAGAAGACCTGTTATATAATTTTGAGCAGATGACCTATGTGTTGCATCTTATGTTGTAACATATGTCTAAATCTGTTTGATAAGATATGTTGGCTGTTGCAGCAGATGTATTATCTGTTGCGATATTTAAATCTAGTACTCTATTTCAATTAACATGTTCAAAAATAAGGATTAATTATATTCATAGAAAGAATAAAATAAATTGAAGCCTTCAAAAATTACATGAAACAACACAACAAATAAATAAAATGTAAAAAAAATCATTACGGGTACAAACGATCTACTCTACAAATAAATCAATAAGTTAAACCAAGGAGGATAGGTTATTACATTGACGGACTCAAGCTATAAAGATCTAATCAATATGGACAAGTTATTATTCATCCGGTTCTATGGAATTCGACTTTGGTTCTCCTGGATCTTTAACGTCGGTTACATATGGTTTCTGATCTTTCGCTTCTCTGTATTTTCATAAAAGAGCAGCATATATTTTGTGGAGTAATCCAGCATCAATTCCATCATTTGGTACTTGTAATCCATTGCTCAAATACTCGGCATAGGCGGCAACAAAAGGACCGCAATCCCTGCATTATAAAAAAAATAAATAATTCATATCTTGCAGTTTATGCAAGCGTTGTGAAATTTGTGAAATGAAACTAAATCATGACACTTAAACTTACAGGCTACCATTGATTTGTTGAGAAATTCTGTCAACATATTATACATCAAATAGATTAGCCATTTTATCCTGGTATGCTTCAATCGTCGACCAATCAGTATAAACCTTTTGGTCCTAAAATCCACTCATATCAAGGTAATTAGGCAATATTTTGGCCAGCTTTTGTATCTCAGACGATGGTCCAAAACGTCTCCTTCGCAACATCGAGTTATAAACTTGGACGCGCCTCTCTTTTAGAATGATGAAAGTCAACACCCAATGGAATTCATCACCACAATTGATTGGGATGTACACTTCATCGACCAAATACCAAGGTAAGCCAGCCGGAATGCTAAAACCTTTGATGATGTTGATTAAGCATTCCTCATTTCGAAAAACTTCTAGCTGCTGTTGACAATACCTATCGTAGGCATTATTGATGTAAACTTTGTACAAACAATTGCTTGTTGTGTATCTATATTGTTCTTGTGTTTGTAACTTGGCCTTCTTTTGAAGGTAGTAAAAAATGATATCGATGTGCTGCACATATTATCAAAATTTTCGGATTATGTGACAAAAAAATTAATACACAGATGCAATTAAATAAAGTATTAATTAATAGTAATATGTATGACATTTAAACCTCATCATTCCACTAAGTTTGGGGCTGTGACATCAAATAGAACCAATTCTTCATTTCGGGATGTGCAACAACAAAGTCGAACATATCAAAACTAAGACTTGATTCGTTCACTTTGCGGCACCCAATATTTTATTTTCTACATGATGATTTATATGTGTTAATGCCAGGCTCTTACAACAAGAATTATATAAACCAATATTCATAAAATTGATTTATTTACCTACCAACATGATGCTTTAATAGCCCATCGGCAATCCATTCTGAATAGTCGTTGATCAACTGTGTTAGATTTTTTGGAGTCTTATCCGAGATGTTGAACCCTTCAAATGGGTAATTCTTCCAAACTGAAAGGCTCCACTTTTTCTTTATCTTTGGAAGCAGTTGATGGATTATCAACTGTGATATTATGCTCTTCAACAATAGCTGTGACATCCACTTGGAAAGCCAGAATTATCAATGCTAAGTAGAGATATACAACAAATTTTTCATCTGTTACGATAGATAAGTCTTATGTTGTATCAGATGGATTATCTATTGAGATAAATTCAAATAGATAAATCAGAGCAGTACGATAATTTTGAATAGATGACCCATCTGTTGCAACATAAGACTCATCTGTTGAAACAGATAACAAATCTGATGTAACAAGTTAGACAACAGTTGCAACGAATGTATATATCTATTTGATAATTTTTAGCAGATGTATTATCTGTTAAAACTGATATGTGACTGTTTTTTTTGGAACAAATGATGTACATTCACCTTCTTCAGCTCATGCTGCTCTTCTGTGGCCCTTGCACACTGAACATCGGTGCAAGACAAAGACAAAGGCAAATCTTGATTTTTTTAATGATTGATGATGCCTTAGAAGTGTCTTTCCTTCTCCTCTTAGCCGCCTTGATCTCTAGTGGAGTGTATGGATATGAAGACCTCTTTGATGGAATGACACCCCTCTTAGATGTCATTTCCTTTATAGAAGCAGTTAGTGCATTAATAGCATTAATTACTCCATCGTGTTTCACCTTGCATTCTTGACATTTGCATGAAGAACATTCGCTAGATGCAGCAAAATCTGAAAAAAAAACTGTACAACCATTATGATCATAATCATAATGGCTTGTTGTTTCAAAAATCGTAAGAGGAGCATCATTAGTCCCACTCTTCAAAATTATTTTTCTTGTGATGGTTGTTGCTCCAAACAATTCCATTTTTATTCCATGAACGACCTTAGCGTCTATAAAGTTTGCACAGACCATAAAGTAAGAAATGGTATCTTCAACTCTCAGTGGGTCGGAACAAGCCACAGATAGACAATCTAAAATAAATCAGTACATATATTAAGAATGATGATGAAATCATTAAATCATTAATTAAAACAAAAAATTGATTAGAATTGGACTTACTGCTATCTTGGGGGGATTGAAAAGATCAAGAAATTTTGCATTTTTATCGGTTTTGGCCGACAACCATCTTAGAACACTTGGACAGGAAACTTCTTCCTGGTAGTTCACTTGTTGTCTCAAATAAGGAATGACTTTAAATGCCCAAGCCTATAACATAACGCCAATAAATCAAAAGCATTATTGAATAAA
>NW_025855299.1:78293-81250 GCF_002878395.1 Capsicum annuum
ACCAAGCCTATAACATAACGCCAATAAATCAAAAGCATTATTGAATAAAAAAATGATGAATCATATCATGATAAAAGAAATATTTACCATGAAGGCCCATGAAAAGCCATATAAGTTGATTGTTTTTGGCGTTAATGGAGTCAACAAATATTCGACAGTCATTTTGAAGCTTTCATAACCCCAAGGATAGCTTTTAAATGCCTCAAGATCCTCGGAGAGATTTATTAAACCGAGGCTTATGTTGTTGTTAACGTCTCTTGCCCAAAGAACATTATGTACAAACCAAACCAAGCACAATGATTGCTTGTGCTTCTTTGAAAGTTCTTTACCTTTCAACGCTTCTATTAGATTTTTATTTTTGAAGCTTGGACCAACAATGGACACCAGGTCATCATGATGACTCGACTTGCCTTTTCTTTTGTTGGGTGTGCAGGGTGCTTTTTTTTTGGGTTAGAGTAGGTATAACTTGAGAAGGAGAAGGAGGATAACATTTTAGTCTGGTAACTGTGACAAACTCCTTCCAACCAAAGCAAACAGGCATGCCACAGTAATTTATCCACACCTCATCCAACTTATCTTTGTTTTCATATATAAACCTACACTTGAGAAGATCATATACCATTTTATCTGGAAACGAGCATTGTTGTCCTCCAACAAATCAAGATATTGCCCAAAGCACCTTTTCCTGAAATAAGAATCCAATTTTTCTTCTCAAAGTATTTTTCTAAAGGTGTCGAAAGATTTTCCCATGACTGACTTAACCACGAGATCACCTGTTAAATATATGGCACCATCGCACTGCATTATCATAGGATAACGATCAATGCTAAAGGTTTTGACCAACTCTTTGGGGAAAGGGCTATTAACATTTGGATCATCTCTTTTGAAAGATTCCTCCTCCCCGTGTTCATTATCTTCTGCTCCTGATTGAGATAATGCTTGTAAAGCAAGCTGATAGAATGGTGGATATAGTTGAGCTGCTGCACTTATTCCTTTACTTGGAGTTGATTCAATTTCTTTTTTTTTTGGGAGCCATGTTATCTTAAATTAATAGGAACATAACATAGATTATAATTGATTAATGCATAACAATAATGTAATAGTTCTAATAGACAACTAATATGTTGTGCCAGGTATGTTATCTATTGCAACATATAACCAAGCTGTTGCAACGGATGAGTAATCCATGGGAACTATAAAAATAGCACTAATCTATTGCACCTAGTATTTTATCTGATGCAATATATAACTGACCCGTTGCAACGGATGAGTAATCCATTGGAAACCATAAAAACGGATCACTAATCTGCTGCACCAGGTATTCTATCTATTGCAACATAAAAACCTGTTGCAACGAATGAGTAAACCGTTGGAAAGAATAAAAATGGATCACTAATCTGTTGCACCAGGTATGTTATTTGTTGCAACATATAACTGGCCTGTTGCAACGGATGAGTGAACTATTGGAAAGAATAAAACTGTCCTGATCTATTTTAAAATGAAGAGTAAACCATTGGAAAGAATAAAAATAGATTACTAATCAGTTATTTGTTGGATCAATATTGTTTAGATTTCTTCCAAACAGAAGAGTCTTCTCTCGCAACAGATGAATGATCTGTTTGATTGTTCACCTGTTGCATTAAATTTTCATATGTTGCATCAGATTTTCATCTGTTGAATCATATGTTTCATCCGTTACATCAGATGTTTCATCTACTGTAATACCATTTTTACCAAGACAAATAACAAATCAACCCAACAATACCAACACATCACACACACATTCACACACACACACACACACACAAAAAGAACATAACTGTGTCCAAAAATCACCAAAAAATTTAAATCAATAGTACGATAACAAGAAGAAGAAATGCCAGAACTTAGGGTTTTATTCAGTCCATATTTCAATACTAGAAGAGTAGTTGGCTCAAGTTCCTCTATTTCTTCATAATTTTTTACCTGTGAAAAGAGAAATGGGATGATGAAGAACTCAAAGTTGTTGTCGTCAGAGAAGTCTTCACGTCGATTGACAGTTGAAAGTCGAAAAGGAACTCGCCTGACTATTTGTCGCCGGAGGTTGAAGAGAGAAATTTTGCAGAACTGTTAGTTGGAAGAGAGTTGAGAGAAGCTGGAGAGAGAGAGTGGTTGATTTGAATTGAAAAGGGGTGTGGGTTGGGTTGATTTGTATTTTTGAAAAGATTAGAAAGCTTTGAAAATATTAATCAAGTTCACAATTAAGTTAATCAAGTTTCCTAATGATGTTTGAACCTATCTGTTGGTCAATGTCACTAATCCTTCATTCAAGACTTAAAAGACATCTTTCCTTCAATTTTCTCAAGTAAGTGACCCCTTTTTATTTTACAAAACCACACTATTTTTTAGGAAAAATAAATGGGTTTTTTTTTTTGAAAAATAGTCATGCACACAATAAAACACCAAATAAAAATTTTACCATAAATTTAGCTAATCATTTATTTATTATAACCGATATTCAATATATTATAAATTTAAGAGAAAAAAGTAAAAAAGACGTTTTTGTCTAAAGCGGGGACTTTTAATAGGGGTAAAAAGTTCAAGTCACTTTTCTAAGGGTCTTCACACTTTTACTATATTATATATATAATCTATAATCTATATCTATATCTATAATCTATACTATATTAAAAGTGTAAAGACCCTTAAAAATGTGATTTGAACATTTGGCCCTTCATTAAAAGATCCCGTAATAGACAAAATAGTCTTTTTACTTTTTTTTTCTGCAATTAATTTTCTCAAAATTTTTATTTAGATCCATGAATTTTAGGGATTCATGTCATTAAAATCAAAGTGGGATCATAACTTTTTCCTACATATAAACATGGACCAAACTACTAGGGTTTTAATACTAGGTAGAATTCAAATAACAGTTAAACCCTAAGAATTTCAAAATAAGGTAATATTATAATGCCGCT
>NW_025855300.1:0-2177 GCF_002878395.1 Capsicum annuum
AGGGTAAGATGAGTGTTCAAAAGTATACTTTAAAGTTTAATCAGTTGGCCCATTATGCTCCTGAGATGATGAGTAGTATGAGGGCCCGAATAAGGAAGTTTTCTTCTGGCCTTTCAGATGATCTGGTGCTTGAATATCTAGAGGCGATACTAAATAGGGAATTGGACTTTGCTAGGCTGACAGTCCACGTGCAGCAGGTTGAGGAGATAAAAAAAAAGATAGTTGAGTCCAGAGAGAAGAGCAGGTAGGCGAAGAGAGCCTGATTAGCGAATTAGAACCCCAATCAGTAACAGGGTGGTAATTGGGGTAACAAATATCAAAAGAAAAAGTTTTGGGGCAAGGCGCAGTTTGCAGCTAGTGCCCCAGCGCCCATACCCCTAGTTGATAGACACCCTTAGAGTTTTCAGACTAGTCAGGGACCAGAGCTTAGGATACTCAGTCTCAGGGTAGTGTGGCACAACAACATTGTACTTTTCCATAGTGCGAGACTTATGGTAGGCATCACCCAGGTAGGTGCCAGCTAGGCACATTTTTGTATTATACTTATGGTCAGATGGGTCACTTTCAGATGGATTGCCCTTTAGCTAAAAGGAGTGTTGGGGTTCCAAGTCTAAGGCAATCTTTTCTGCACCACCACCACCTCAGAAGGGCACCACTTCAGCTGTTGGGAGTGGTCGGAATCCGCTGTATGCTTTGACTAATCGCCAAGAGGTGGAGACCTCACCAGATATTATTACTGGTATGTTACAAATATTTTCCCGTGATGTATATGTGTTGCTTGATCTTGGGTATACCTTATCTTATGTGACCCCATATGTGGCAGTTGGTTTTGAGTTTGAGCTCGATATGATTGCTGAACCTTTCTCTGTTTCCATTTCGGTGGGTGATTCTATTTTGGCTAGAAGGGTATACAAAAATTGTGTTGTGTCTATTCTTGGTAGGGATACTAGGGAAGACCTCATAGAGCTTGATATGGTTGCTTTTGATGCTATCTTAGGGATGGACTGACTCGATCGGTGTTACGCTATGCTAGACTATAGAACCTAAAAGGTTACCTTTTCTTTTCTGAATGAGCCAACAATAGAGTGGGAAGGGCATTTTTTAGCACCTATAGAGCACTTCATATCTTATCTCAGAGCCCATAAACTTATTTCCAAGGGCTGCTTGTGCTATCTTATTCAGGTTAGAGATTCTAACACTGAAAGTCTTTCTCTTCAGTCTGTTCCGGTAGTAAATGAATTCCCAGAAGTTTTTTAAGATGATCTCCCAAGAATCCCACCTGATAGGGAGATAGATTTTAGTATTGATGTATTGCCAGATACCCATCCTATTTAGATTCCACCATATAGGATGTCTCCTCCAGAGTTAAAAGAGTTGAAAGAACAACTGGCAAATCTCCTAGATAAAGGTTTTATCATATCTAGTGTTTCTCCCTGGGGTACACTTATACTCTTTGTGTGAAAGAAAGATGGTTCCTTGCGTATGTGCGTAAATTACTGTCAGCTGAATAAGGTCACTATTAAAAATAAATATCCTCTTCCCAGGATTGATGACCTCTTTGACCAACTTCAGGGTGCTAAGTGTTTTCCTAGATAGACCTTCATTCGGGATCTCATCAATTGAAAGTTAGGGAATCAGACATTCCCAAGATAGGTTTTCGAACCAGATATGGTCATTATGAATTCTTAGTCATGTCCTTTAGGTTGACCAATGCTCCTGCAGCTTTCATTGGCCTAATGAATAGGGTTTTCTGTCAGTTCCTAGGCCTGTTTGTCATAGTTTTTATTGATGATATCTTGATTTACTCCAAAGGTGAGGAGGACCATGCCAATCACCTCTGAATTATTCTTTAGACTTTCAAAGATCATAGGTTGTATGCGAAATTCTCCAAGTGTGAATTCTGGATGAATGCTATTGCTTTCTTGGGGCATATTGTGTCTAGTGAGGGGATTTGGGTTGATCCCCAAAAAGGTTGAGGCAGTGAAAAAATGGCCCAGACCCATGACTCCAACTGACATTCAGAGCTTCTTAGGTTTGGTGGGTTATTACAGGATGTTCATAGAGGGTTTCTCTTCCATATATGCACCTCTTACTAAGTGACTAAGAAAAAGGTAAAGTCTTTATGGTCTGACTCTTGTGAGAATAGTTTTGAGAAGTTGAAAGACAAGTTGACTACT
>NW_025855301.1:0-5966 GCF_002878395.1 Capsicum annuum
TTCTCATCATCTCATATCTTGACCACTATAAAGACTAAAATAGATCCAAAAGGGTTGTAAGACAAAGTTGTAAAGTTGTTTGTGAAAAGACTTGCCAACATCACTTCCTTGACTTAACAACCACTTTTTTCCTTAAAACAAGGAACCTTGTCTTGTGGAACTAGTAAAGTCAAGCCTCATCTTTTTGAGTTGCAAAAATTTGAAAACTTACAAGACTTTGCTTTCCCTCCAAAAGCAAAGTCATCCATTACAAAATTATGAAGATTAAGGCTTCAAGTTTATGAACAAAGTGTATGGACCCATGACCAATTTCATGCTAGAACATCACCTTAATCATTGTTCACATCATTAATTAAGCTCAATTTAGATATTCTAGTTTCTAATTATTGATTTTTAGTTTCTTCTAATTGACTCGAGAACTAATTAGCAAGCTAGTGTATTCCTACTAGGTTGTCAATTAGTCCTTTGAAGCTTTGTATTCGTGTCATCGTTTGTTTGTGTGCTTTTGTCATTTGAATACGTTGTAACTCCTTGACTCTAGTCCGACAGGAATTCTTTGAGTTTCAAATAAGAATCTACTACAGACAAGGGCATACTCAAACCTTAAGGATTCATGGGTTACTAGCCAATCTACAACACTTGTAGAGCTCGAATGTGAGTGATCCGAGAGTGTATGAGTGAGGAGAGGTTTTAAACTAACTTGTTTGTTGCTTTTGTAGGTGATACCTTGACAATAGAGGGAACTATGCCTCAAACCGTGGATTCTAATGAAATAGAGAATATAAGGGTCACTCTTGAGGCTATGACCCGAGCTCTTGAAAGGTTGAGTATGGAAGTGGGAGCCATAAAGGGAGAAGTGATGACTATTAGTGGGAGGTTAGAACAAGTGGAGAGTCAAAGGAACTATCGTCCTTCTACTCCTCGACATGTTTCATCAAGTGGACATGATAGAAATTCCTCCACCACCATTACTCCTGAAACATGGCCACAATTGCCAAATCCTTCACTAGCTCCACCAAATGCCACAAGCCAAACCACTCATAACCCCCTAAACCGAGACTCCAATAGACCAGCCCATTCCCAAACTCTTTAAGTTCCGCAAGAGGGACTCGGACGACAAATTCCTCCACAAAATTCGAACCCTTCCTTCCAAGATCCACTAAACCAAAGACCACCACCTCTATAAAATCCAATCCCTCCAAATCAAGTTCCAAATGTCCAAAACCATCCCTTCCACTTTGAGGAATTTGGTAGAGAGTATTATGAAGGGTATGGATCCTTTGACGATGCTTATATAAAGGAAGAAGAGATGAGAGGGGGATATGTGGATACAAGAAGATACTGAGGGTATAGAGAAAGGGAAAACCGACACCAAGAAAGAGACATAGGCATCAATACCATCAAATTGAGCCTACCTATCTTTAAGGTTGAAAGTGACCCCGAGGTGTATCTTGCTTGGGAGTCGGCGTGTGATAAAGTGTTTTAAGTGAATGATATATCAGAGGAGAAGAAGAGTTGTTATGCCATAGCTCACTTTGAAGTCTATGTTAACACATGGTGAAAATATGTCAAACGGTTTGGTAATGAGTTGATTGATGGAAAACCACCACCATGGTTTCGATTGAGGTATCTAATGAGGAAATGATATCTTCCCAAAAGTTATTATCATGATTTTTTTGCTAGGTTATACAATTTGAGACAATGGAATCGAAGTATGATGGCATATTATGATGAGTTTCAACAACTTATATTGAAGCTTGATCATCGTGGAGAAAAAATTGGCTATGATATCATTCAGTTCAAGTGTGGGTTGAGCAAAGAGATCTCCACTCATTTGACTCTTCACAAGTTTGATACCGTTGAAGGAATTTTCCAAGCGGCTCTTGAGATTGAAAGGGAGATTAAAAAGAGGTTGTCGTTCAAGGAAAAGGGACCATCAACCTCGGGTCAGCCGAGGAGAAAAGATATGGTTCAACCATCTTTGGGTTATCCCAAAAACAAGGACCAACCCACCACTATAAGGCTGCCCAAGCCTAAAACAGTCCATAAATTTCCTCCTAGACAAGAAGCTCACAAGTATCCTAATCCTAAAGGGTTCCAATATTTCAAGTGCCAAGGTTGGGGACATAAAGCCAATGAATATTCAAACCGATGCAATGTGATCCTAAGGGAAGGTATATTGTATTACCTTGGTGAGGAAGTGGGTCTTGAAAAAAAAAGAATGAGGCCGAGCCTCAAGATGGAGAGGAACCCAAAAATGAGCCACATAATGATTATGATGATGATTGTAAGGATGCTTATCCACAAGAAAGGGAGTGCGTGGTTCTAAACTTTGTAGTAAGGCATACCATGATTAGTAAAGCAATAGATGATCCTATCCAATAGGAGAATCTATTCCATACTAAATGCCTTGTGAAGGGAAGTGTGTGTACTTTGGTGATAGATAGTGGTAGTTGTGCAAATATTGTTAGTGTTGCTATGGTGAACTTCTTGAAATTGCCAACTACACTTTATACTAGCCCTTACAAGTTACAATGGTTGAATAAATGTGACTAATTAAAAGTCATGAGGCAATGTGTGATATGGTTTAAGGTAGGAAACTACCACGATAAAGTGCTTTGTAACGTAATACCAATGCAAGCGTGTCACTTATTGTTAGGTAGACCTTAGCTATATGATAGGTCTACCAAATATAATGGGAGGTCTAATCAATATACACTTGAGAAGGATGGTCAAAAAGTCACACTTCATCCACTTTTGCCTTCACAAGTGAACGAGTTACATCAAAGGATGAGAGAATTGAAAAAAGGGGAAGAAATCCAAAAATGAAGAAAAAGAGGGGGAACCCGTAGGTGGGGTAGTAGGGATATCCGGTTCTACCTCAACATCAAAGGAAAAAGAAAATATGGTGATGTTGGTTAGGAAGAAGGAGCTTTTCGTGGATCATGATGTGGAGACACCCATGTTTCTTTTGGCACAGTGTCTCAACACTAACCCCACTAATTCTTCTATTTCTCCTTTGATTTCTTGTGTGTTGAAGGATTAAGAAGATGTTTTTCCCAAATAACTTCCATAAGAGATGCCCCCACTTTGGAGAATTGAGTATCAAATAGATTTTATGCCAGGATCACAATTGCCCAACAAACTGGCTTATAGGAGAAACCCGATGGATACCATGAAATTACAACACCAAGTTGAGGAACTCCTCAAAAAAGGGTATATCAAGAAGAGTATGAGCTCTTGCGCGGTCCCGGTGCTACTAGTTCCCAAGAAAGATGGGACTTGACGTATGTGCGTTGATTGCTGAGCCATCAACAAGATAACGATAAAATAATGTCACCCTATTCCTAGGATAGATGATATGCTTGATGAATTTAGTGGTTCATGTTTGTTTTCTAAAATTAATTTGAGGAGTGACTATCACCAAATCTGTATGCAACCGGGTGATGAATGGAAAACCGCCTTTAAGACCAAATTCGGTCTCTATGAATGAATAGTTATGCCATTTGGCATAACAACTCCAATTACTTTCATGAGGCTAATGAATCATATGATGAATCCTTTTATCAGAAAGTTTGTTGTTGTCTACTTTAATGATGTGTTGGTGTATAATAGGTCCTTAGATGAGCATGTAAAATATTTACAATGTGTGTTTGATGTCCTCCGAAAGGAGAAGTTATATGCTAATTTAGAAAAGTGTTCTTTTGGTGTCCAAGAAGTTGTATTTCTCAATTTTGTGGTGAGCTCAAGAGAGGTCAAAGTAGATGAATCTAAGATTGATGCTATCAAAAATTGGCCAACTCCTAAAACCATAGGTGAAGTGAGAATCTTACACGGGTTGGCTAGTTTTTATAGACGTTTTGTCAAAGGATTTAGCACCATTGTTTTCCCTCTTGACCGAAGTGATTAAAAAGGATCGACCTTTCAAGTGGGGAGATGAACAAGCTAAGGCCTTCAAAGACTTGAAAGCTATGCTCATCTCAATCCCTTTGTTACAATTACCGAATTTCGACAAGACTTTTGAGGTTGAATGTGATGCTTGCAAAGCTGGTATAGGCGCAGTTTTAATACAAGAATTGAAGCCTATTGCCTACTTTAGCGAAAAGCTCAAAGGAGCAACTCTAAACTACTCTATGTATGATTTAGAGTTGTATGCCTTGATTAGAGCCTTGGCCGCTTGGCAACATTATTTATGGCTTAAGTAATTCGTGATCCAAACGGACCATGAGTCCTTGAAGCATCTTCGTGCACAAGATAAGCTTAACAAACGGCATGCCAAGTGGATTGAATTTCTTGAAACTTTCCCTTATGTTATTCATTACAAAAAGGGTAAGGACAATGTGGTTGCCGATGCTTTGTCTCGAAAACATGTTTCTATGTCTACTTTGTCTTCAAAATTAATGGGTTTTGAGACCTTAAAGGAATTATATCCTGAGGACCCTCACTTTACTCTTATCTATAGGGAATGCGAAGAATGGGTAGGGATAAGTAGGATTCGGCTAGGGGTTCAAATCCCTATGCCAAGTTTGACAGTTACTTATTTAAATATAGGCGATTGTGTGTACCCTCTAGCTCTTGAAGAGAGTTGTTTGTGAGAGAAGCACACAATGGAGGTCTAATGGGTCATTTTGGGGTTGAAAAGACCCTTGGAATATTTGAGGAGCAATTTTACTGGCCAAAAATGCACAAGGATGTGTCTAGGATTTGTGGCCAAAGTGTAGATTGCAAAAGAGCCAAATCTCGGCTACAACCTCATGGGTTGTACACCCCGATACCCACCCCTTTACATCCTTGGCTTGATATATCTATGGATTTTTTATTAGGGTTGACAAGGACTAGAAGAGGTCGGGATAGTATCTTTATTGTGGTTGATCGGTTTTCTAAGATGGCACACTTTATTCCATGCTCTAAATGTGATGATGCACCTAGTGTGGACTCTTTGTTTGTTGATAATGTAGTCAAGTCGAATGGTGTTCTGAGGACCATTGTGAATGATAGGGACTCTAAGTTCCTAAGTCATTTTTGGAAGTCTATGTGGGGTAGGCTTGGTACCAAGTTGTTGTTCTCCACTTCTTGCCACCCACAAACTGATGGCCAAACCGAAGTAGTAAATAGGACTTTGGGTGCTATGCTACGTTCCATGATTAAGGCAAAATTGACTTCTTTGGAGGAACACCTACCATTAATTGAGTTTTCCTATAATCGTGTCATACACTCAAGTATGGGAATGACTCCCTTTGAGTGTGTGTATTGCCTCAACCCCCTTACCCCTTTAGATTTAACTCCTTTGCCAAGTGATCTTATGATTAGACTAGATGGAAGAAAGCAGGCAGATTTTATGAAAAATTTGCATGAGTAGGTGTGGCTTCGACTTGAGAATTAAAATCAAAAGATTATAAAGCGGGCAAACAAAGAAAGAAAGAAACTCATTCTTGAACTGGGAGATTGGATGTGGGTGCACCTTAGGAAGGATTGGTTTCCACCTCAAATAAAAACCAAATTAATGCCAAGGGGTGATGGTCCATTCCAAGTACTTAAAAGAATCAATCATAATTCCTACAAGAGTGACCTTCCCTCAGAATACCAAGTGTACAATAATTTCAACATTACGATCTTTCTCTAGTGGATGCGGTTGAGAATGACCAAATGTTGAATTTGAGGTCAAATTCCTCTCAAGATAGAGAGGATGATACAGGTGTACTAAGTTGTCCAACAAGTTCTACAAGTTGTCCAACAAGTTCACGACCATTCACACGTAGCCAAGCTCGGGAGTTACAAAAACTCCAAGTTATGTTCATGCAAATGGCCATATGTGAGTTGGTACTTGAGACTTCCAATGGATTAAATATTTTTAAGTGTGAAGAGGATCCTTGAAGTGTAATAAACTTACACTCCAAGGCCTCCCCTTGGCAAGGGTAGGATGGTCATTTGTTATCTCCCTTTGTGGACTAATATAAATAGATAGT
>NW_025855302.1:0-3649 GCF_002878395.1 Capsicum annuum
ATATATATATTCTAGACTATCTATTGTTGATTCTAAATTTGATATTCATTCTTTTTGTGTATTTATTGAGTTTTTACTAACTCCGGTAAGTATGTTATACAGTAGTTTTTCTATCCTTATTTTTAATTCTTTACGTTTTTTTAGATATTATTTGTTTTAATTCTTTATATTGTTGTGGTTTTTGTACTTTATTCATCTAAACAAATATTATAAATATTATTTTGGTGGATATCTAAATCTAATTTTTATTATAATTATTAAATAAATCCAAATATATACTACTTTCGTAACTTTAATTAGCATAATTAGCCCTGATACCAATTGTAGGGGGGTGCGGAGAACTTTGGTAATAAATAGATCCATTATAGCTTATGTATCTCATCTTTAAAATTATGTATCTAGATGCTTATTATGTATCCAAAAATATCAAAATAAGGGATTATTTGTAATTTAACAATAAGTACAGAAAGAGAGTAATTAGGGGTAAGCTTGTGGGAATTTATGTAAGTTTTACTTTTTATTTTACTGATAGTTTTGAAGATTAAAGTCTTTAATGATTCAAATTGAATTTTACCTTACGTTGAATTAACTCCATCATTTTTGCCCATTTCAACTTATATTGGCTAACCTACTTTTCGCTAAATTTCTCAATTAAAGTTATATTAACTAACTCATTTAAAAAAAAAAATCTGACTTTCAAAGTAATATAATAAATATTTAATACTGCAAACTGTTGTATGATAACATTCATAAAATTAACTTATAAACAAAAATAGAATTTAATTTAAATAATCAAAAGACTTGATTCAATAAAATACTTCTGTAGATATTCCTTTTTATTAAACCATTCGAAAGAAATTTTGAAAGTTACTAATTCTTTTTAAATTTTAATTGTTTTTTTTTTCTAAAAATGCATGTTAATAAATTTATATTAAAATTTTTTAAACCTATATGAAACTTGTTAAATTAATTTTTTTGTCCTAAATTATATAAAATATTGATTGTCTTATTTTTTTCTTATATTTTTAATTTAATAATTAAACATGTACTAAGTTAGAAAGAAAATGTCAAGATACTTTATTTACTTGTCCATGATAAATTTGTCATGGGAAATGATAATATTGAATAAGAGTAATAAATATTTTCATAAAGTAAAAGGACAATAAATTTTTGGATTAATTTTAAATTTAATTGTATAAATAAGTTTTGATGATATCATTAGCATTTTTTCATGACTCATCACTTTATCTTTATAGCATTTAATAAGCTCACAAATTGTTTAAATTTAAATGAAAATTTATAAAATAATTAAAACTTAAATTATAAATAAAATTAATCAAAAAAATTTATGTGAGGACTATCAAAAAATGATTCTCTCTAGGTCTTTAGATAAGAACAAATGATATTTGGGATAAAAAGTGATAAGATCAAAACAAAGGACAAAATAAATTAATGAAAATATAATACTTTCTAGTTTCTCCGTTTCATAGTACTTATAAATTTCCAAAAAATAATATTATCTAAAAATTATTATCATGTTTAAAAAATCAAGAGATAATTAAATATTTTTTTCAATGTTACACTTAGAAAATTAATGAAGAAGTAATTAACTCAATTAAATAATGATGATTTTATGTGCGTTTAATAGAATCATCTTATTCAATTTATACCTCTTATTAATTTATCCTTCAAATGATAAATATATCAAATAATATGAGACGGAGGATGTAAAGAATTCAAAAGTAGATGAAACTGCAAATAGAATTAAAATAAAACACAAATATATGAATGACAAAGTATAAACATAGAAAACGTGGAAAGGAGAAGAAATATTACAACCATGTAGGAGTCAAATACTCCCTCCGTCCTATTTTGTTCTAATTTAACTGGAAAAATTGATTAAGAAATATAATTAATAACAGTGTTAGTTTTGTTATAGTGTCTCTATTAAATTATGTTTATATTTTAATTTGAAGAAAAAGTAATTAATGCAAAGGATAAAACATGAAAAAAATTATTTGTCTCTTCTTAATTTGTGAAAAAATATAAATGAGAAATCAAATTAGAAAATTTGGGATAAATAAAATAAGACGAAGATCTAGCAATAAATATAAAATCATTAAAATTTAAGAAGTACCAAATATTTAAACGTTTTAAGTACGCTATAAGAATGTAATTAATGATTTTGTAAATATTTGACTATAAAAATAAGTAAAGATTTTATATTATTGGAGGCGGAGAGGTGAAACAAAGTATGAACATACAACTTTTGTTAAACAAAATAAGAATTTTGAAAGGAAACATAACATATCCAGTTTTGTGCCATAAAATATTGTAGAGGGGTTAATTTTAATAGACGAAAAAATAAATGCAAAAAAGAAAATTAAAGACGAAGTAAGAAAAGAAAAATTCTTAACTCTTCATCAACTAACTTAAGAAGCTTTCGAGTACCAGTTATTTTTTTATTATATTCTTTTTTTTTATTGGACCACTTTTTATGATCAACACTTTTATTATGGACATGCGATCGGATAGCTTCAATGCACTATATGCAACAACTTCGATAATTGCATCCGTTGCTATAGTAATCTAAAAAAAAAAGAGTTAGAACAGCGTTAATACATGATTTAAAATGAAGATAAACTGATGAGTTAAGTAAATTGTACTTGAATATGCGAGTTGTCTTCTAATATTTAATAGATACGACAAACAATACAAATTAAATTAATTAAGAACATAAATTCAACTAATAACACAAATTAGATCAACTAAGAATATAAGCTAAATTTCTGGCATAACAATTAATATTGTTTTTAAATCATTAATGAGCGAACAACAATCAACAAATACAAAATGAACAAAAAAAATTTATGATAAAGAAGCTAAAATGAATTGATGAAGGGGTGAAAATCATTCCTCCCTCAACTTTACTTTAAAAATCAAACTCCCCCCTCAACTTTAAACAATAAGCATCCCCCCCCCCCCCCCCCCCCCCACCTTTTTTTTTTCTACTTGTCTTTTTTAAAATATCTATTTTACCCTTAAACTATTAATTTTTATTTTTATTTACCTCTTTAAAATTATTATATTTTTTATTTTTAATATATATTATAAATTTTTGTAAATAAAAAGAAAATTATTCTCTAGACAAAAGAAAGTGAGAAACATATATTAAGTATATAAGTTAGTGATGTTCTAAATGAAATAAATGACCATGATATGAAAATTTAGTGATGTTCTAAATAAAATAAATGACCATGATATGAAAATTTATTTAATAATAATAATTAAAACTGTAATATCTATTTATACTAGAGAAAATAACAAATAAAAATAATTTTATAAACATATTCCAATGCATGTAATATAATAACATATAACAAAAATGGAGATATATTTTATACTAAATTAATTCAAAAGTTTACTTATGTTATAAATATATACTCCCTCGTTCACTTTTACTTGTCACTATTTTGCTTTTTGAGGTTAACCTGCATGAACTTTTACTAACATTTTAAGATGTATACTTTTAATATTTAAATTTAAAATTTAGATGATCAGAAAATATATGAAAAATGCTATAAGTTGCAATCCTTCTTCATATTAATAAAATGAAAAAATATATCTTAAAATATTTGTCAAAATTTAT
>NW_025855303.1:0-1930 GCF_002878395.1 Capsicum annuum
CTTCTTCCTAGATTAGAAAATATTATTTTTATTTTTAATCTTTCATGGTTTTCATATATTTTTTCATCTATTATAAATTCTTCTTTGTTCATTTTTTATTTAATTGTTAATAGATCATGTTGGTATGTATATTCTAGACTATCTATTGTCGATTCTAAATTTGATATTTCTTCTTTTTGTGCAGTTATTGAGTTTTTACTAACTCTGGTAATTATGTTATATTGTAGTCTTTCTATCCTTATTTTTAATTCTTTACGTTTTTTAGCTATTATTTGCTTTAATTCTTTATATTTTGGTAATTTTTGTACTTTATTCATCTAAATAATATTTTGGGGAATATCTAAATTTAGTTTTAACAAATAATTATAAATCCAAATATATACTACTTTCGTAACTTTAAACAGTATATGCTCTGATACCATTTGGTGGGGGTGCGGATTAGGCGCGGTAAGTTTACTAGATAATAAATACGTATGTTCCTACCCTTGGCTAAGTACTAAACATCCATCCAACTGAGGTTATAGGTTGGACCCCGGTTAGATTAGATTGGGGTATGTCGGCTAATGGTAGCTCCTACAGTCCACAATTCATAGTTCAAATTCAGATGCCTACATGACCTTGTATCCAGTTGTTCATTTGATCATATAATTCGTGTTTAATACTTCGTCTTGCATTAGTTTATCATATCACATACATCATATTCAGTCAATATCAGTTATTTTCTATCTCATATACTAAGTACATTCAAAGAATTGATCATATACTTTCTTTGCACTATACTGTCTTATAACATAGATTCTGATGTTTAGCATCCACATCACGCTTAATACAATTCCACAACATATCAACACTAGGGTTTGGTGAGTCTTCATCATTCGTGAACCAATTATCAGAATTTCTTTTCAGTAATATTCTAGTTTTAAAAAGTGGAGTTAGTTAGGCTCTTTGTAATACCCCGAAAAATTTTTCGTCGAAATTTTGTGCGTAAACGTATTGGATCCTATCTTCGAGAATGATTTATAATTTTTTTGTGTGTCATTTCTTGGATTTAGACCCATCATTTCGTAGAGCATCAAATAAGCTTTCCAACAATATGTGGATCACCCAAAATGGACACTCGAACGATGAGTTACGACCATTCCGATCAAACTGTGAACAGTAAAATGTGCAGGAAAAAAAAATACTGCAGCCAAGCGATTTTTTTGGTCAACTTAAAATGATCATAACTCCTTGTACATAATGAACTGTGTGGGCTTCTGTATATCAATGGAAAGCCCTGAGAGTCTTCTTTCCAATAAAATTGATTTCATCCAATTTGGACATCGGAGTAAAAAGTTATGACCAATTTACTTCAGCCTATGGGATAGATCACTGAAGGACAGATTCGGGTTTTATTTGTTTCTTAGGGGCATTTTGGTCTTTCACCACTCTTTTAAACCTCTATAAATACCCCATTCAGCTTAGAACTTGTATTATTTTCCTCTCATTTCCCTTATATATATATATATATATATATCAAGTTAGGGTTAAGGTTTTGATTGGGGGAAATTAATTGGAGGCTTTGATTCAACAATTCCTTCCATCAATCTCTTCCGGCCACGAAATCTAAGGTATGCGAGTGTTTATCTATGGACTCCTTTCGTCCATAGAGTCCATGAATCCCTTTTTGAAAGTTCAAGTTATGTATATAAATATATATATATATATATATATATATATATATATTTTCTAGACTTTGATGATGTATATATATATATATGTGTGTGTGTGTGATGATTATGCATGTTGGTTGATTATATATGTGTGTGGTGATGGTGTATGTTGGTTGATACATGCATGTGATGATTATCTGTGTTGGATGAGATATATGGGATGGCGGAAACCATGAGAATTTGACGAATTCACCAATGCCTAAAAGTGCATGTAAGGT
>NW_025855304.1:0-1228 GCF_002878395.1 Capsicum annuum
ATTGTTGATTCTAAATTTGATATTTCTTCTTTTTGTGCATTTATTGAATTTTTACTAACTCCGACAATTATGTTATACTGTAGTCTTTCTATCCTTATTTTTCTTTACGTTTTTCAGATATTATTTGTTTTAATTCTTTATATTTTTGTAATTTTTGTTCGTTATTCATCTAAGTAATATTTATAATATTTTGGTAGATTTCTAAATCTAGTTTTATCACTATTAATAAATTAATCAAATAAATCCAAATATATACTGCTTCCGTAACTTTAAACAACATAGGCTTTGATACCAATTGTGGATATGAAGATGGTATGAGAAGGATTTTTTTTCTATTTATAGAGGTTCAAAATCATTCCTCCAAGAAAGTGGTTTGTCAAATATGAAAAAATTTTATATTTTCCTTTAAGGAAAAGTAAAAGTAATTATGGAATTACTTTTATTTCTTTCTAAGAAACATAAAAATTAAATTTTCTAAGAAAATCAGGGCAAAAACCCTAACAAATCCCCCTTTTTTGGCTTGATTTTCTTGATGGCATATTCTTGATCCTCCTTCTTCACACGATCTTCATATATCACTACTGCTTATCATGATTGAAAGTTGATAGTTATTGAAAATTGGAGCCCTATGCGTTGAAAATAAAAGCATGGGTTAATATTAATGGAGCCCTGTGTTATAAGTAACGGAGTTGAAAGTGGAGCCTTGTGCATTTAAAGTGAGCACAAGTTAAAAGTGGCAAGAAATTGCATGCCATAGACCCAAATATGGGTGACTTTAGATATTTGAACCCAAATAAGAATGTCTTTGAAGAATAACCTTCCTGACTTTTTAATATACTAAAAGTACCCTTTTGCCCATCTATAATTCAAATATATTTTTAAACTTTTCATACTCATTTATCTCTCAAATTTTATTTTTTATTATTTTCACTTTTTAATTTTTCCTTTACTTTTATAATTCTACCTTTTTTCACTTTTTTATTTTTTTTCTTTAAATTTATTATTTTGATTTTTATTATTATCAATTTTTATTTTTTCCTTTAACTTTATTTTCATATTTTAATTTATTTGTCACAACCTTTATTTTTTTTCTCTTTTTCTTTTTTTTTTCAACCATTATCTATTTCTTCATTTTTTTTCCTTTTTTTTTAAATTTAGTTGTCTTTAACCTTTATTTAGAGTTTTTTTAATTTCTCTTTTTTTTCCCCAGAATTTTCCTTAGATATTC
>NW_025855305.1:0-2160 GCF_002878395.1 Capsicum annuum
GTGAAGTACTCTTTTCTGACACCCATTGTGTAGATAATCCAATGCTTGAGCAATGCCACAGATGATGCCATGCCTTATTTCCCCATTCAGACTCAACCCTTCTCTGATTTCTCCGTTTTCTTCGCAAATTATCAACTTGTCTAAGCCCCCATTTGGCATGAACTCATACACCACAAGGAGTTCATTGCTCTCATAAAGCCATCCTATCAATTTGACAAGATTCTTGTGGTGGAGATTGCCTATGGTTGTGACTTCTGCTATGAGGTCTTTTGCCCATTGTCTCGAATCTTTAAAGAATCTCTTCACAGCCATATTTATACTTATCTTCACCGTTTGAGCTTCTCCATAGCTGCCCCAAGTCATTTATGACTTGCTGAGACTGAGGATTTGGTTACTGGGCAGTTCGTTTGGTTTTTAGAGTCAACTCCCTGTTTAGAAGTCTTCGTTGGTTCCTAATGGCCACCGATCTAAAACTTCAGCGAAACGATCTCGGATGAAAATTTCGACTGCGCCAGCATATTCAAAATATCGATTTTAGTCTAGGTAGACCTTTCGTTCCGGTCCCAATACACCCGAACTCATTTCGACCTATTAGTAAGAAAGTCATAAAATCGAAACTATATATGTGGGCCCCACTTTTTGCCTAAACGACCTTGTATGGAAGTTTTGATGATTCCAATAGATTTGAATTGTGGTTTACACTCAAATTTCACTATTGGATCATATATTTTGGGTCCCGGATGAGTTCCGAGGGTCAAAAACAAGTTTTTGACTTTGCTGTCATAGGGTACCGCGTTTGTTCGCCGAAGGGTCTATCAATAGACCCAAGGTCGTGATTTTGGGGATTGTTCTTTCACATTTGAGAACCTAAAACCCTAAATGGGTATGATCACTCGAAATTGAGTCTTGTGGATGTCTAGGAAGCTTGGTAAACATCTTTTATCATGATTATCATCCGGATTAAGGTAAGATTTCATCACTTTATTGGTGAATTTCATTGTTCTTGACCCAAAACTCCAATTTAGCTTAAGGCTTGATTTAGCCCCAAATTTCGTTTGTTTGCACCCATCAATTGAGGGTTATGCTTCCTTTTTGGTAGATGAGCATTGGGTTGACCTCGGAAATGCAATTTTCGTATGTGGGACCCACTTGGGCTTTTTGGTGTCATTTTTGGACCCGAAGCACAATAGTGCAATATGGGTATCGTTAGACTCATATTGATGATTAGATTATATTTTTGATAGTGTGATGGCATTTTGGGGATTGTGAAATGAAGACGAGCATGTGGTGCATGAAATGTGATTTTGCGGTTTAGCCTTGAGGTAGGCTTCTGTCTACTTTCTTCATGGATGATGTATGATATATATTGCGTGTGAACGTGAATGTTAAGATTGATATTGGATAGAATGACTTAGTATTGAATATACATATAAGTTTGGAGATTAGATAGGGTTTTGGACCCGTAGGTTGAATTACTTAATACCCTTGTAGAATCCTATTGCCTACTCCCTAGTTTGGGTAAATTTGTAGCATGGATATGATATGATGATATGCTCGGAATATGGTTTTAGCATTTGAAGCATGATTTGTATATTTAGCCTTATTGGGCTAGTGCGATAGTTTTGGAACCGTAAGTTTGACAGAGTTGGCTTGAGTACCCTTGTTTCTAGTCGAAGTTACTATCTTAGGCGTTAATATGGCTTGCTTGACATCTAGAGGATGAACTAGATACCTTAGCCTATTTTAGAGCATAGTATGCCTAATCATGGAAATTATGGATTAGAAGTGGGATCATCTGGCTCACTTAGGCCAAGATTTGTGTTAGCCCTTGTGGGCTTAGTTGCGGATAGTAGACCTAGTTGAGATTAATGAGCCCTATTTATGAGAATTACTTGGTGAATTGATAAATTGTGATGATTTTCGTCGGATTATGTTTAGTGGCCCATAGAGATGCATTTTCCTCTTGGTCATAATGCATAACCTATAGATATGAGATGTCTAATAGAGGCGATATGCTTGTTGATATTATGCCTCCTAGATGTGAGATGCCTCCTATATGTGAGATGATTATAGATATGCTATGGTTTATAAATATGATTATTGATATGAGTCTCGGATATGTATATGGGCCTAAGGCCATGATTATGATGTTGTGATTAT
>NW_025855306.1:0-2656 GCF_002878395.1 Capsicum annuum
TGAGAATAGGGAATTTCTCCTTTTGGAATTATTGAATTTTAAAGATAGGATTGGTAGTTAGACTAGGGCCTGGAATACTCTTCTCAGGAGTGGGTAAGTTGAAAGGACTTTTTGTGCTTTTAGAATCATCTATTTGACGGGAGATAGTATGAAGGACCTGAGTAGTATAGTTGTTTTGTTCAACTATCCGATCTAGGTCTCTGTTGACAGGGGATGATAGGGGTCTATCATGCTTCTTTTTGAAGAAAGAAGCATTGAGAATTTCATTGGAAAGGGGAATTTTTATCCCTTCAAGAGGAGGAGTAACTGATTCAATTATTTTGTTACTTTGAGTATACCATTAGTAATGATAACTTGAAGGGATTCATTTTGGTTTTCTATTCTTCCAGTAAATTCATACCTCCTAAAGAATTCGATGTCGCATCAAAGTCTTTTCATATCAGCTATCCAGAGTCTGCCAAACTCTTTTTGTTAATCTTTAGAATAGGTACTGGTGTACCACTTCCTTTTTAATGCATCTTTAGGAAGATACCAGAGGACCTCAAGAGCTTTGAGGTCTGGAGTATACTCATCATTAGATTTGATGACCTTTAATCCTGGGTCAGTTCTAATCTTTTGACGAGGTATGGTGGGGGGATGTTCCATGTCCGAGTTTGTAGAGCTACCTGGATCATAGAGATTTTCCGGTTCTAGGGATTCTTAAACCCTAGTATGTTTCTGGTAATATACTTCGAGAACAGGACCAGAGAAGTCAACTCCTCTAACCTTTCCCTTGTCATTATCATTTTCTTCACTTCCTTTGGGGTTTTTGGAGGTAGAAGCTCTATGCGAGACAGATCTCCTAAATGAAGAATTTCTAGAGGGTTCAAAACCTAGGAATTTTAAATCAATGGATCCGTCTGGGTGCTGGATAACCCTTTCGATCTATGATTTCTCTGGATAGGTAGGGAGAGGTTGAGTGATAGCATCAAAGTGCCAATCATTTTTATGCATGATATCGTTCCAAACGAGAGCCTTGAGAACAAAGATATTACTTCTCTCTTTATTTGCCTCCATGAGGGTTGTAACAACCCTAGGGTTCGTGACCTTAGCTTTGGGAGCTAGGGTTGTACCCATAAGCCGATAATGTACTCTGTATATTATTGCTATTTCTCTAGTATTATCCTTACAGTTCATCGTCCTTCGAGGATAGAATAAAGTCAAAGAATGTATTCGAGGTTCATAGGAATGCGGACACATGATAAGGAGTCAAGAATTGAGTTTCCTAAAATGTCATTATATCCTTTGGAAGATAGGTTATGGACGTCTCCACGCTGATCTGCAGGACTCTACTAACACTTAGCTCTTGTACTAATACACCAATGAAACCTAGGCTTTGATACTAATTTGTCATGATCCAACTTCTTAGGTCATAATGGTTCCTACCATAACCCAATAGTAGGAAAGCAAACCCATAGTCCAAAATAGCTAATAATAGACTACTCATTAATATAAGGAAAATAATGCAGAATATATGAAATGAATATCAATACAAAGAAGAATCCCAAAACCTGGTGGTATTAGTACAAGATCTTCTGAACATAATAATAGTAGAAAAGTGATATATGAAGGAAAAATACACTAATACAGCTTATCTCTAAATATAACTTAGCCACTAGTCTAATACATAGGAGAGAGATAAGTAATACTCCAAATGTAAGGAGCTCACTCTAATTCTCTAAATCAGGGCTTCTCCACATGATGCATACATCAACAGTGATAACCCATATTATGATATACAGGCTGTAGAAGTATAGTATGAGTACCAAATGAATGGTACTTATTTCTGCCAACTGAGCTCCAAAGATAAAGCAGATATACACAACATATAAACAACTACACCTAAGAGTGCAGAAATCATATAATAGGTCAACTAGAATAATAAGTGACAATTATACTATTCATGTCCAAAAGTCTAACATAACAAGACTAAGGAAGTATCAAGGTGAACAATCCTATTCCAGCTGCATTCAATCTGTGACAATACTATATTGTATATCCTAGGCCAACATATGAATAAAGGGCAAAAGAAAGATATATATTAATATACAAGGTGAAGAAATGACTTTACAATATTAACAACGAAGAGAGGGATATATGATAGTACCATAGCTTCATATAATTAGATATATATACACATAAATATATGGTCATCTCAAATCATAATGTATATCATCATAACTTTATTCTAAGACCTCATTATAATGCTATCAGAATTTAAATACTATTATACTCAGGGTTTCTAATCCACACAACTAGACATGAATAATCGTACATAGTAATGTAATCATAAGATAGTAGAGGCCGAAGACATACCTCAATCCTGATACTAAATCACTGATCAATCTATCATAGGCAAGACATATTAATGATCATAACAATAATGATAATAACAATTTCAATAACAACATAAATAACCCATTACTCTGGACAACCAAATACCTAGTAAAGCCTGTGCATAACCTCACCACCCAAAATTGGAAGGTTCAATTAGCATTCAACAACACAAGGCATATTCTTCACCCATATATATGCAATCGTCCCATACCAGCTGATAAATATAGGTGCATACTAGTGATAAAAGATGTGCATATAGAAATGAATTTAAAGTACACAA
>NW_025855307.1:0-1407 GCF_002878395.1 Capsicum annuum
GATAAGCAGATATGGAAGATGTCAGACAATGGATAATGACATTACTCAATATGCAACTTGCAAATTCAAGGGTTTTGACATGATCGATTCATAATCCAACACACATGCTAACTTAATTTCGTGGATCTCATAAAAAATCTTAACTTCAAACCCATACAACACCACAAACATGAGCATAATTCAATTTATAACATGAGAATCACAATTCAAGTTTTCAAAAGGGTTCATGAACTGCAAGGGTGGAAGGAGACCCAAGGATGAACACCTAACATACCTTGATTGTTGAATTCGTGAAAATTGTTGGTGATTTCTTGGAACTTGATCTTAGACTTGATGAACTTTAAGGTTTTCCTCTTGAGAGAATTTGTGAAATAATGAGTGAATTTGCCTTTTAGGAGGCTAAATTTGTGTTAAGGCTGAATTATGTAACGGGAAAATAACCCAATTACCCCCACAAACCCGCAGCTTAATATACAAAAAATGCCCAGTGACGCGATAGGCAACGCGCCGCATTGATGGTATCGATGCGATGACCAATGAATCGCGTAGATAGTGATGACGCGATGCGTCATGATTGCGTTGGATTGCTTTTTTGGTCATCCAAATGTGACTCAAATGATGTTTGGAAATTTCGAAACTCGCCCGAGATGACCTATAGATAATCCTGATTATGAATTAATTTTAAAATCAACAATCTAAGGGCGGAAAAATCGTAAATAATACCATTGAAATATCGAGGCCAAAAATGAGACTAAGTGTCAACACTTACCTAAAATTTTCTAAGTCTGGGACCTCTTTTGGCATGCTTTAAAGGACTGACATGGACTAGGACTTTACGAGGTCTTACATGACTGATATTAGAAAAAGGTCCAAGCTTGCAAGTGTAGTTATCAAGCATGATATGGTCAAGGCATATGATAGAGTTCAATGGTATTTCTTAATCAAAGTGATGGAAAAAATTGGTTTTGATAGGAATGTTGTGGATAAAGTATGGAGGCTGCTTGCCAATAATTGGTATTCTATACAAAGTAATGGGCAAGCTCATTGTTTCTTTCACTCAACTAGAGGGGTGAAACAAGGGGATCCTCTATCCCTTGTTCTCTTTATTCTGGTTGCTGAGGTATTGTCTAAAGCTTTAAATGAATTATTTCATAACAAAGAGTTTTAGGGTTTTGGACTGCCTAAATGAAGTGCACAGATAAACAATCTGACTTATGCAGATGATACCGTTATACTTCTGCTAACAAGAAGAGTTTGCAATTGATTATGCAAACAATTGGTGACTATGAAATGCAATTAGTGGAGAATATTGACAAATAAAAGTGTTTCTTCTATGTGTATAATAAAACTGCTAGAGTAATTGTGCAAGATATAGAAGACATTACTATATTCACAAGAGGTAAGTTC
>NW_025855308.1:0-2388 GCF_002878395.1 Capsicum annuum
TTTTTTTTTTCTTTTTCTTTTTCTTTCTGACTTCAACTGTGCTACTCTTGCAGGTCGTAAGAGGAGATTTCATTGTGTTCTTTAACCAGATCTTTGATGCGTTATGTAAGCTTTCAGCAGACTCAGATGCTAATGTGCAAAGTGCTGCTCATCTTTTAGATAGACTTGTGAAGGTAAAACTTACATATAATTCTTCCTGTCATTATATGTTGTACTCCTGAAATTGTAGGACTACAGAGTGAAGGGTTACTTGAAAGACTAGAAATGAAATATATCTAAGGATAGAGAAATTGACATGTAACTTAAACTTGGGATTGAGGGTTTTTGTGGATCAAAGATGGGACTTTACATGCTTGTGGATCTTGAGAATAGTTAGATAGTATAGTTAGTTATGGGTAGTTGACTTGGCTTCTTTCTTTTCTCTCATTTTACTTATTCTTAGTTATTGTCATTCCATGCATTGTTCATCTGACGGACTGAACATTTGGTGACATGCCGGTTTTTTCTCTCCAAAATGATAATCTGTTTCAATAGAAAGATGTGTAATGCTTGATATTTTATCTGACCGTAAATTATTATTTATTTTGTAACATTTGCGGGATGCGCAGGACATTGTCACAGAGAGTGATCAATTCAGGTGAGCTGTTATACCACCAATATCCTCAACTGGAACGAATTTACCTTTCACGGTGATGAGTCTTATACGGCCACAGCATTGAATTGATTATTTAATTTCTTATGCAGCATTGAAGAATTTATTCCATTGTTGAGAGAACGGATGAATGTCCTCAATCCTTATGTTCGCCAATTTCTGGTTGGATGGATCACAGTTTTAGACAGTGTTCCAGATATAGATATGCTTGGTTTTCTTCCTGATTTTCTTGATGGTTAGTGCCTGTATATCAAGTGTAAAAGACCCCTGTGCGATTCAATGCTCTGTTTTCACGAATCATTGTGGTCTTACTTTGTCTTGAGCCGGGGGTCTATCGGAAACAGCCTCTCTACTTCTTTAGAGGTAGTGGTATGGACTGCGTACATTCTACCCTCCCCAGACCCCACTAGGTGGGAATATACTGGGTTTGTTGTTGTTGTTGTTGTTGTAGTATTGTGGTCTTACTTTGATTGTTCTACTGCAGGATTATTTAATATGCTGAGTGATAATAGCCATGAAATTAGACAACAGGCTGATTCTGCACTCTCTGAGTTTTTACAAGAGATTAAGAATTCTCCAGTAAGATTGCTGCCCCATGTGGATTGTTAAACTGTTGAATGATATATAATGGTCAGATGAAAAAAAGAAGCATACAACTTGCAGTTCTTTATTTTAACAATGGCCTAGATGAGGCTTTAGTTATGATGATACGAAAAATGTCTGCTCTGAAGTGTAGCTTGTGGTTATCAGTTATCTTTTAGTAGTTGTGTTTGACTTTTGAAGAGGTTTGCAAGTAAGATTTCATTTTTTTCTTTCAAAAAATCAGAAATGAAAAAATAGAAGTGAACTCTTTTTTGAGTAAATCATAGATACTCTGATAAAAAAGAAAATTTTAGTATCTCTTTTTTCTGAATTAATTTTTAACTTTGAAGTAGTACTGCTTCCCAGTCTGTAGATTATGGTCGCATGGCAGAAATATTGGTACAAAGGGCAGGCTCACAGGATGAATTTACTCGGTTGACTGCTATAACTTGGGTAAGGACCTTGATATGCAGGACTCATCATGCACCTTGTCATTGTTAGCTTCATTTGCTATTGATATGAATTCGATACTTCCCGTAGCTGGGATTTACTTGGCATAAAATAGTGAATGGTTCGCTAATTGCCTCGATTTGTCTTATCAGTTCTAATATACTGCTTTGCGCTGCAGATAAATGAGTTTGTGAAACTTGGTGGAGATCAGCTTGTGCCTTATTACGCTGACATTCTGGGAGCAATTTTGCCCTGTATATCTGATAAGGAAGAGAAAATAAGAGTTGTAAGCATGCTGTCTTATTGTTGTAGTACTTTACTTTATTCCCTACTCATGCCACCTTTTCTTTTTGATGTTTGTGCTTGTTATTCTTTCTGTATCTTCTTTTTTCTCCTTTCCTATTTCTGCTTGCTCTAATCAGGTTGCTCGTGAAACGAATGAAGAACTTCGAGGAATTGAGGCTGATCCAGCCGAGGGATTTGATGTAGGAGCAATCCTCTCCATTGCTAGGAGGTATGGAGTTAAAGAGAGAAATAGTTTTTGATATTTTGAATTAGTTTTCCCTTGATGTTGCATTTACTATCTGAAATCAAAGTAGTTGTATGAAAGTGGCTTTAGATTTCTTATAAACTTTGTCGTATCTGTTTATCAGGCAAATGTCCAGTGAATGGGAGGCAACACGTATTGAAGCATTGCATTGGAT
>NW_025855309.1:0-1278 GCF_002878395.1 Capsicum annuum
GACTTTCTACATTTTTGACCCAAACTCAGAGTATTAGAAGTGACTTTGAAACAAAACAGTATCTCTGTTTTGCTATGCTTTTCAAATAAACCCTTTGAACCTTGTATTTTCATGAGTTCCCATACTCTTTTGACAAAACTTTCTGCATGCCTTATTTCATCTCACAATCATGTCTCTTTCATGTGTTGACTTTTTGTCTTGCTTTATGCAATTGAAGAAGCTAGTAGCCAATTTTAAAATCTTTTCACTTGTTATGACACGGACTCGAATCAAAGACACAATAAAAATGACAATAATTTTTCTCTAATGAAAAAGATACAAAAAAATCAAAAATATAAAAATAAAAAGGAAAGGGAAAAACAATAGGATTCTTTTTTTTTTAAACGACAAAAGAAAACTTATTAAGGTGTGGTAACTGATTCCAACAATTATGACATGCATTTTGAATTAAACAACCTGATCTACTCACACTAATCATTACAAATCTTGTCCAGTTATTGAGTTTGAAATGAAATCAATCTTGAATATGCTCCCTTTAGATCAGAATCCTCCTTCGGCTAGTGGCACATCAATGAATTTTTTCCAATACCTATCTCCTTTTCATTTTTTTCTCATCTAACTGTTGCTTTATGTCGCCCAAAAGGGTTTTCACCAATAAGACTCTCTCATTTTTACTTATTCATTATTTTCATTATTTATTTTTTTTGAAAAATAATGCCCAACACACGAAATATCATGCACCCATAACATGTTTAGCCTTGATATTCTCAAAGATCGATCTGAAGGTCTTTCTTTGGTTGTAGCTTGGCTTTTGGAAAATTTTAGGAAAAAAGATAGGGATGATGCTAAAAAATTTACATAATATTGGGTGAAACATACAGCTTTTGGAATCAACTCTTTTAAAGAAATAAACTTTGCCCACATTTCTTTTCATTCTGGGTAATTAGAATTTTCTTTTGGTTAACCAAACCCCAGAGTAAGGCTGCCTACATATCTTGTCATAGAAAGAATCATGTCAAATATAGTTCAGACAACTTGTTCTTCTGCTTGATTCTGATTTTTCAGTTGTTATTGACTTTTTTTCTCTTTTCTTTTTTTTTGCCACATTTTTCTTCACCTTTTTTGTGAAACTTTTTTTTTACTCTAGTCTTTTGCTTGACACTTTTCTTTCGAGCTTTGCGGACTCTTATATTGATTCCAAAAGAGGGGTATGAAAGAAAATAAATCTAAAGCTCAAATGAGGTAAACAAAGGATGACATAATATTTGAATAGCAGGA
>NW_025855310.1:0-7626 GCF_002878395.1 Capsicum annuum
GATCCATATTTTTCCTCGACTGAAATTGTTGTTTTGATCTCCTTTTTAATATTAAGGTATTGTTTCATTATTGCTCTTTCATTCTCGTCTTCTTCTTTGCAAGTTATTTACATCTATTTTTTTATTTAATTACTATTTACCCATATTATATTTATTAAAAAAATTTGAAGAAACTTTTAAGTGTTGAATAAATAAACTAAGAATTTTTATTACAATATGCGAAAAAAGTCATCTGTTGGGAGAAGTTTAAAAGCCTTGTTGGTAGTATCATTTTTTTGTATGTATTTTATTTATTTCTTTATTGTTGATACAGTTATTGATGTCGTTGGTAGGGTTGGCGTTGTTGGAACTTGTGGTGTGTTGTTGTTGATGGTTATGGAATAAAGGATGTTGCTTCTTTGTTGTTGATAATGTTGTTGGACCAAATGTTGTTTCTTTGTTGTTGATATTTTTTATTTGTAGTTTATGTTGTTGTTGATGTTGCAACAGATGGAGAAACTGTTGGAACAAAGCAAACCACCAAAAAGTTTGGTTTGATGTATTCCATCAAACTCCACATCTATTGCAACAAACTCGATATCTATTGCAACAGACTACACATCTGATGCAACAGACTTTATATCTGTTGAACCGATGGATAATGTTTTTTCTATGACCTCAATTTTTTTCCTCTTCTTTGTAGATAGATATAAGGAACTGACAGTTGATCAACTTTTACCGGACCATCACATGAGGCTGCAATAAGATAGGTTCGGAGGAATAAGTTTCATGCAGATTGAACCACTTCATATGTGGGAGGTATGCATTACTGATAATGTTATCATGGAAACACATATAGAGTGCACTAATTTTGTGAATGTTGTTTTTACTGATTATTCATAGATCATTCAAACAAGATGTCTGCAAATTTATAGTTAAGTTTGGTAGATCCGAACTGATAAGGCTGAGGGACCATAAATATGGTTCTGATACCCTATTAAGATTTAATATTAGTTGTTGCTTATGTTTATTTGTCAAGCATTGTGAAGGGATCGAGTTTTGATGTCATTGTAAAGAGATTCAATAGCGATTGGACTAACTTTTAGGGTGCATTGGACCCTTAGAGGGCCTTCGAAACTTAGCATTGCATCTAACTAGAACGGAAAACCAATATAGTTATTTCCCTAGCCCAAATTTATATGGTTGGGTTGCTCACTCGAGGTGATGATTATACGCCAGAAGGTGCAGTAGAAGAATGTCTTTGAGGGAAAATAGGTAGTTGATGGAAGACTATATCATCTGAGAGCTAATTGAAGAAGAGACATAGGGTATAAAGTAACTTCTAGCTAATCTAGCTGATGGAATTCTCTTAATAGATGGAAAATCTAAATCAAGTGCAAATATAAAAGTGTATCTGATAATGTAATTTCTTCTATTGTCTATCTGAAAGAAAAATAATGCAGATGGACACTTTGCTATGGAGCTGCGTGGTCGGGATTATCACCTAGATAGAAAAGAAGACCAACAAAGCATCCTCATGGGTATTGAGGGTTGAAATGACGTACAATAAGTCTAGAAAACTTATGAAAACAGCAATTGCAGCTAAAATAAGGAATCTATGTAAAGGCGGCAATTTTTAAATTTTAAACTTCATCCCATGCCTTCTTGTTTGTGTTTCCGATCTATTCCATTGTCGTTGACTTGATTCGAACCACAAACGAGATTGAGAGGTAAATTGAGTATCATTGCTTCCTTAGCAATATGGTTATAATTGATTGTGTTTTCTTGCCTTAGCATGCTTTCAACATTTCTTGGAGAAGATCAGATATTTGTTGTAGTATGTGAATCTCAATAATTTTCAAGATTGCCTCCAGCTTGCTGATTCTATATTCAAGCTGGTTGTTGCCGTCTTCAAAGTTGGTCAAGAGCTCCTCATCTCTTGTGAGCTCGATCAGGGACACCACCTTCAAAGTTGTAGCATTTTAGGTGCCCTTCAAAACACTTTTGTCAGAAGCCTTAAAGGATACATAGAGGGTCACTGTGTTTGTTTTATGTCAAAATGTGTTGATGCACGTTGAAGATGTGGTCCCAATAATTGAACAACACACTTTTATCAAAAGTTTCTCAATGCATCTTACTCAACCAATTTGATAAATTAGTAAGCATGGAGTTACATAGCGTGTGATCTAAATCAACTCTACCAAGCCTATCAAACGTTATATAAATCCAAGCTCATTACCCTATCAAAAAAATTTGACCGAGTTAGTGCATAAATCGATCAAGCTCAATCTCTCATCCTTTCTGCTGATCGCTCTTCTCTAATATAGATGACAAGATATCTGCTATGCAAAATTTTACACCATCGCCAGACATGCTTTCCTGGGAGCAATTCTTCAAAAGATATTTGTTGATGCCTTCTGAAGAATTGCTCCCTGGCAAGCATGTGTGGCGATAGTGTAGACTTTTGCATAGCAGATATCTTGTCATCTATATTAGAGAAAAGTGATTAGCAGAAAGGCTGACCGATTAAGCTTGTTTGATTTGTGCACTAACTCAGCCATATTTTTTTTATAGAGTAATAAGCTCGGAGTTACGTAATGTTTGATACGCTTGGTAGAGTCGGTTTAGATCACACGCTACATAACTCCTTCCTAATTAATTTATCAAATTGGTTGAGCAAGATGCATAGAGTAACACTCAATAAAAGTATGTTATTCAACTGTTGAGACCACATCTTCAACGTGCATCAACACATTTTAACCTAAAACAAACACAGTGACCCTTCATGCATCCTTTAAGGCTTCTGAAGAAAGTGTTTTGAAGGGCTTCTATAATGCCACAACTTTGAAGGCAGTTTTCCTGATCGAGCTCACAAGAGATGAGGAACTCCTTACCAAATATGAAGACGTCAACAATCAGCTTGAATACAGAATCAGTAAGCAGGAGGCAAGCTTTAAAATTATCGGGATTCACACACTACAACAAGCATCTAATATTCTCCAAGGAATGTTGAAAGCATGATAAGGCAAGAAAACACAATCAATTAATCCATATTGCTAAGGAAGTAATGATACTCTATTTTCCTTTCAATATTGTTTGTGGTTCCGATCAGATCAGTGGCAATAGACCTGATCGAAAACACAAACAAGAAGGCATGGGATGAAATTTAAAATTCAAAAATTATCGTCTTCGCTTAAATTCCTTATTTTAATTGTAGCTGTTCTTGGCGTAAGTTTTCTAGACTTGTTGTACATTATTTCAACCCTCGATTCTCGTGAGGCTGCTTTGTTAGTCTTCTCCTATTTTTTATCTAGGTGATAATCCCAACCATGTAGCTCCCTAGCAAAGTGTCCATTTGTATTATTTTTCTTTTAGAGAGACAACGGATGAAATTACATTACCGAATACACTTCTATATTTGCACTTGACTCAGATTTCATATCTTTTAAGATAATTCCATTGGACAGATTCATTAGAAGTTACCTTTTACCCTATGTCTTTTCTTTAATTAGCTCTCAGAAAATATAGTCTTCCATCAACCACCCATTTCCCTCGAAGGCATTCTCCTACTGCACCTTCTAGCATATAATCATCACCCCAAGCGAGCAACCCAACTATATAAATTTTGGCTAGGGGAATTTTTATTGGTTTTTCGTTCTTTCTTGATGCACTGCGAGGCTTCGAGGGCTCTCTAAGGGTCCAATGAACACTTAAATCTAAGTCCAATCACTATTAGTTCTCTGCAGTGACGACAAATATACATCCCTTCTCAAAGCTTGACACGTATAAACATGAGCAATAACCATCAATAATTTGTAACAGGGTATCAGCACCATATTCATGAGGTCCTCAGCCCTATCAATTTCGAACCCATAAAACTTAACGGTACAATGCAAGATCTTATTTGAATAATCAATGCCTAATTGGTTAAAAACTGCATCCATAAAAATATTGTACTTTGTATCTATTGTCCCAGTGACCTTACCAGTAATGCATACTTAACTCCCACACATATGATACTGGATCCATCTGCACGCACCTTATTCTTCCTAGCGCATCTATGGCTTAAATTGAATAAACAAATGACTAGCTAGTTGCAACAGATGACACATCTGTTTATATTGTCAAACAATTAGAGACATCTATTACGACATATGATCAACCTGTTGCAACATATGATGTATCTGTTGGAGAAATAAAAAAGATATACACATCTGTTGCAAAATATTACCAGTATGTTGTAAGTTATCTAACAGAAAAAATATATATTGCAACAGATTACCCATCTATTAGATTTATTTTAAAGCAATTTTCTTTTCTTTTCGAGATATAATAATTAATAAATATATCCCTCCTTACAAATATGGATGATCAAGATTTGTACAAGAATATTCATATAGAGTTCTTGTGTGAACTTCAAAGGCAGTTTGATGAACTCCAGAAAGAATTGGCTGACTTCGGAGCAAGGATGCCGGATGAAAAATGTCCGATTGAAAATAATAATAATAGTAGTAATAATAATTAGGTAATATTTTTTATTTTAGCTCATGCATTTTTCTTCTTTTGTATATCGGATCTACCCAAGGGATTCAAAAATCTATGAACATTCATTTCATTTTATTGTCGACTTTGAATTTTCAATTCTTATTTAGTATTTAATAATCATTCTATTTATTCCTCGTTCTCAATATGTCGACGGTTGGTGGTAGGGATTGAGCAATTTGTATCAACAGAGGTTAATCTTCTATGACAGATCGATCATATATTGCACCTAGCGATTATTAATAAAAAGGGTTATTGTTGTTATTGAGTGGGTGAAAAAGACATGACTTTTCGATTATTAAATATGAAAAATATTTTGTAAATAAATAATAAGAAAATAAATGATAAACATAATTTATAACCGTAAAAGAATGGTTATTTAATTTTAATAACTGATCGTGACTTTTCACTATTTTTGTTTTTGAATTTATTTTTTAAAATTATTTATTATATACTAAAAAAAGTCACAATATTGAATTAATTAACTTATATGATGATGATTGTTAAGAAAAAGAAAAAAAAGGTGATCGGTCGTGACTTTTTATCTACAATAAGAACACATAATTCATCTGTGTTGCTGATGCATCAAATTCCACATCTGTTGAGACTGATGTATTAGCTGTTAGAAGAAATCATAAAAGATATTAATATAGAACGTCTATTTGTTGCAGCAGATGGTATATCTGTTGCAACTGATGGTTTATCAGATTCAACAGATATACAATCTGTTGCCAGAAAATAAAAATGGTTATTATTTTATTAAAGAATTTGAAAAGGTATTTTTTTATTTATAAAATAAAAAAGTAAGCAAATTTGGATTAATGATATGATGATAGTTATTTTTTTAAAGTAGATTATATGTTGCAACAAATATATTATCTGATGCAACAGGTTCACTATCGTTGCAACAGATGATATATCTGTTGTCACAGATGTGTTATCTAATACAACCGATATCGAATCGATTATCACAACTCAATAAAATTATTCTTGAAAAGAACTAATTAATAATAATAATCTAAAAAGTCATGACTTATCACAATATTTCTTAATTTAATTAAGTCATTACTTTTCACATTAATCAAAAATATAATTAATAAATGGAGGTGACCAGTTAGATTATATGTTGCAACAGATAGGTTATCTGATGCATCATATTTTATATT
The DNA here is from genome assembly GCF_002878395.1 of Capsicum annuum. NCBI lineage: Eukaryota > Viridiplantae > Streptophyta > Magnoliopsida > Solanales > Solanaceae > Capsicum > Capsicum annuum. The sequence continues at coordinate 5,688 of NW_025855310.1, forward strand.
TGTTGCAACAGATGATATATCTGTTGTCACAGATGTGTTATCTGATGCAACAGATATAGATCTGTTGCCACAACTCAATAAAAATGGTTCTTCAAAAGAACTAATTAATATTAATAATAATCTAAAAAGTCATGACTTATCACAACATTTATTTTCTTAATTTAATCAAAAATGTAATTAATGAATGGAGGTGAATAGTTGTGCCTTTTTTTCGCTCATTCAAATTCAATTCTCTATAAATAGTTCCCTCCTTACTCAATCGTTCATTCAACTACACTCTATTTATTTATTGCATCTCAACTTGCATATTACACTCTAGAAGATCATGGCTGACCCAGTGTAGGATGTTGCTTTTCTGCAAGACGCTGTGAATGAACTTCAAAATCAAGTTCGTGACCTGCAATGGGAACTGGGAAGAGTTAGAGCAAGAATGCTCCACGAGATACGCAGGTTGAAGAGGGACTTGCTACTTCTGGTTGAAGATTGGCTGGCTAGCAATGATGATGATGATGATAATAAGACGGAATACATATACAGGCCCCTGAACTATTTCACTTTTTTCGTATAGGTACCTCAATTAAGTTAGGTACCTATTGAACCCTTTACTTCTTCACAAATGATTTCAATTGAGCCTAACTTATTGACATGGCAAAAAAATATGAACTGCGTGTAATACACACGCTGAAGATGTGGTAAAGTGGCAAATTAAATAACGAGATATGTCATTTTAATTTAAAATAATTATAAAAATAATTTTTTAATACAATTAAATCTAAATTAAAAATAAAATAAACTAATAACCCCCCCTCCTGCCCTTCTCTTCCAAACACCCCTACCCCTTTATTGAAATATATTGGTTATCTTTTGGGTTTGTGGCATGGGATGATTTGTGTTGTTTCAAATAGATTAATCATTCATTGCAATAGATAATTAGTCTGGTGCAACAGATAAACATCCTGATGCAACAGATAATACATTTAAAGCAATAGATAATACGTCTGATACAACGGATAAATCTTTTGATGCAACAGATAAACAGTCTGATGCAATAGATAAATCTTTTAATGCAATAGATTACTTATTTGATGCACCAGATGATTGATCTGTTTAAATTGTGGGCACTTATGCTGGATTCGTGATCGGGGTTCTATCCATTATTGGAAAAACAGAAGTGTACCCAGATGACAAATACGAATAAAAATCATAATTTTACTTACCAAAGTCACCTATGAAGTAATGTCAAAGTGGAAAGTGATGTAGTAAACAAAATTTGACTTAATAAATTTATCAGATCACACCAGTAGCGTTGTACCAAGAACAACAACAACAACAAATGGTCGACAAGAAGAAGATGAAGATGATAATGAAGTAGAAGATTATGATAACAAAGCAGAAGATGGTGAATAAAGCAGCAAAAATAATGAACAACAAAAATCTCTAAGAGAGGGAAAACAACAATGGATGAGAAGAGAGAGAAAGACACCTTTTTTCCTCTGTTTTCTATTAGTTTAGGTAAACATTGAGATCAAAGTATAAATTTAAAAACTTGTGGGTTATTTTCAAACTTCCCCAACTTTTTTAATCCATATTAAAGTAATTGTCACCTCCAACTACTAATTAAGAATTGTGTCACCTACACCTCATTTTAAAACTCTTCTGTCACCTGTGGCCCGAAGCCCTAAGAAACATGGAGAAGACTTATAATAAGATTCAAGCCCACTGCAGTAATTTTGTCACCGGTCCAACAGTGATACTCTTGACTTGTCCCCTCCAGGATACAACAGCCTACTCACAATAACTCAACAACTCAACAACTCTAGACAAGAATTGAGTTCAAAACTCCACAAAAATAAACACCTCCTTTCAACTAATAAACTCTCTTAATTTATTTTTTTTAGTGTATTGCTCAGCCGTGACTTGAATGTCTCAATATATTAGT
>NW_025855310.1:10626-17421 GCF_002878395.1 Capsicum annuum
ATGGAAGACTATATTTTCTGAGAGCTAATTAAAGAAAAGACATAGGGTAAAAGGTAACTTCTAATGAATCTATCCAATGGAATTATCTTAAAAGATATAAATCTGAGTCAAGTGCAAATATAGAAGTGTATTCGGTAATGTAATTTCATCCGTTGTCTCTCTAAAAGAAAATTAATACAAATGGACACTTTGCTAGGGAGCTACATGGTTGGGATTATCACCTAGATATAAAATAGGAGAAGACTAACAAAGCAGCCTCACGAGAATAGAGGGTTGAAATAATGTACAACAAGTCTAGAAAACTTATGCCAAGAACAGCCACAATTAAAATAAGGAATTTAAGCGAAGACAGTAATTTCTGAATTTTAAATTTCATCCCATGCCTTCTTGTTTGTGTTTTCGATCAGGTCTATTGCCGCTGATCTGATCGGAACCACAAACAATATTGAAAGGAAAATAGAGTATCATTACTTCCTTAGCAATATGGATTAATTGATTGTGTTTTCTTGCCTTATCATGCTTTCAACATTCCTTGGAGAATATCAGATGCTTGTTGTAGTATGTGAATCTCGATAAGATTAAAGCTTGCCTCCTGCTTACTGATTCTGTATTCAAGCTGGTTGTTGACGTCTTCATATTTGGTAAGGAGTTCCTCATCTCTTGTAAGCTCGATCAAGAAAACTACCTTCAAAGTTGTGGCATTATAGAAGCCCTTCAAAACACTTTCTTCAGAAGCCTTAAAGGATGCATGAAGGGTCACTGTGTTTGTTTTAGGTTAAAATGTGTTGATGCACGTTGAAGATGTGGTCTCAACAGTTGAATAACATACTTTTATTGAGCGTTACTCTATGCATCCTGCTCAACCAATTTGATAAATTAATTAGGAAGGAGTTATGTAGCGTGTAATCTAAACCGGCTCTACCAAGCCTATCAAACATTACGTAACTTCGAGCTTATTACTCTATAAAAAAAATATGGCTGAGTTAGTGCACAAATCAAACAAGCTTAATCGGTCAGCCTTTTTGGTAATCACTTTTCTCTAATATAGATGACAAGATATCTACTATGCAAAAGTCTACACTATCGCCACACATGCTTGCCAGGAAGCAATTCTTCAGAAGGCATCAACAAATATCTTTTGAAGAATTGCTCCCAAGAAAGCATGTCTGGCGATGGTGTAAAATTTTGCATAGCAGATATCTTTTCATCTATATTAGAGAAGAGCGATCAGCAGAAAGGATGAGAGATTGAGCTCGATCGATTTGTGCACTAACTCGGTCAAATTTTTTTGATAGGGTAATGAGCTTGGATTTATATAACATTTGATAGGCTTGGTAGAGTCGATTTAGATCACACGCTATGTAACTCCATGCTTACTAATTTATCAAATTGGTTGAGTAAGATGCATTGAGAAATTTTTAATAAAATTGTGTTGTTCAATTATTGGGACCACATCTTCAACGTGCATCAACACATTTTGACATAAAACAAACACAGTGACCCTCTATGTATCCTTTAAGGCTTCTGACAAAAGTGTTCTGAAGGGCACCTAAAATGCTACAACTTTGAAGGTGGTGTCCCTGATCGAGCTCACAAGAGATGAGAAGCTCTTGACCAACTTTGAAGACGGCAACAACCAGCTTGAATACAGAATCAGCAAGCTGGAGGCAATCTTGAAAATTATTGAGATTCACATACTACAACAAATATCTGATCTTCTCCAAGAAATGTTGAAAGCATGCTAAGGCAAAAAAACACAATCAATTATAACCATATTGCTAAGGAAGCAATGATACTCAATTTGCCTTTCAATCTCGTTTGTGGTTCGAATCAAGTCAACGACAATGGAACAGATAGGAAACACAAACAAGAAGGCATGGGATGAAGTTTAAAATTTAAAAATTGCCGCCTTTACTTTGATTCCTTATTTTAGCTGCAATTGCTGTTTTCATAAGTTTTCTAGACTTGTTGTACGTCATTTCAACCCTCAATACCCATGAGGATGCTTTGTTGGTCTTCTCTTTTTTTCTATCTAGGTGATAATCCTGACCACGCAGCTCCATAGCAAAGTGTCCATCTGCATTATTTTTCTTTCAGATAGACAACAGAAGAAATTACATTATCGGATACACTTTTATATTTGAACTTGATTTAGATTTTCCATCTATTAAGATAATTCCATTGGCTAGATTAGCTAGAAGTTACTTTATATCCTATGTCTCTTCTTCAATTAGCTCTCAGATGATATAGTCTTCCATCAACTACCTATTTTCCCTCAAAGACATTCTTCTACTGCACCTTCTGGCGTATAATCATCACCTCGAGTGAGCAACCCAACCATATAAATTTGGGCTAGGGAAATAACTATATTGGTTTTCCGTTCTAGTTAGATGCAATGCTAAGTTTCGAAGGCCCTCTAAGGGTCCAATGCACCCTAAAAGTTAGTCCAATCGCTATTGAATCTCTTTACAATGACATCAAAACTCGATCCCTTCACAATGCTTGACAAATAAACATGAGCAACAACTAATATTAAATCTTAATAGGGTATTAGAACCATATTTATGGTCCCTCAGCCTTATCAGTTTGGATCTACCAAACTTAACTATAAATTTGCAGGCATCTTGTTTGAATGATCTATCACTAATCAGTAAAAGCAACATTCACAAAATTAGTGCACTCTATATGTGTTTCCATGATAACATTATCAGTAATGCATACCTCCCACATATGAAGTGGTTTCATCTACATGCAACTTATTCCTCCGAACCTATCTTACTGCAGCCTTATGTGATGGTCCGGTAAAAGTTGATCAACTGTCAGTTCCTTATATCTATCTACAAAGAAGAGGAAAAAATTGAGGTCACAGAAAAAACATTATCCATCGGTTCAACAGATATAAAGTCTGTTGCATCAGATGTGTAGTCTGTTGCAATAGATATCGAGTTTGTTGCAACAGATGTGGAGTCTGATGGAATACATCAAACCAAACTTTTTGGTGGTTTGATTTGTTCCAACAATTTCTCCATCTGTTACAACATCAACAACAACATAAACTACAAATAAAAAATATCAACAATAAAGAAACAACAACATTTGGTCCAACAACATCATCAATAACAAAGAAGCAACATCCTTTATTCCATAACCATCAACAACAACACACCACAAGTTCCAACAACGCCAACCCTACCAACGACATCAATAACTGCATCAACAATAAAGAAATAAATAAAATACATACAAAAAAATGATACTACCAACAAGGCTTTTAAACTTCTCCCAACAGATGACTTTTTTCGCATATTGTAATAAAAATTCTTGGTTTATTTATTCAACACTTAAAAGTTTCTTCAAATTTTTTTAATAAACATAATATGGGTAAATAGTAATTAAATAAAAAAATAGATGTAAATAACTTGCAAAGAAGAAGACGAGAATGAAAGGGCAATAATGAAACAATACCTTAATATCAAAAAGGAGATCAAAACAACAATTTCAGTCGAGGAAAAATATGGATCGATTTAGATCCGAAAGGATCTTTATGAGAATAGAAGAGAAAAAAGAGAAAAAAGGTTGTGACCCCTAAAGAGAAGAAAAATAAAAAGATGAGAGTTGAACAAAATAAACTGTAGCTGAAGGAAGAGATGAGATAATTTCTATAGATGCATTATGTATGTAGACGTGGGTGTTTTCAATATTCATTAATTAATATTCATTAATTTCATTAATAATTTAAGCTGCACGAGGAAGACTAAGACTAGTGATATTGAAAAGACAAGATAAGACTGCTCAATGAACTCACTTTTGAGATATCCAAGAAACATTTTTTACCATCTTTTGTAGTAAGTACCACTACTTGATATTATCTACTCGGACCAGAAGATTGCTTTAAAATTAAAAGAGAAAAAAAGATTTTCAAACAGATATGTCATAGGTTACAACGTATATAAATATCTATTTAGAAATCCGAATAGCTCAGTCATCTGTTGTTACAACAAATATCAATATCTATTTAAAAATTCCAACAACTCAGTTATCTGTGACAACAGATGAAAATGTTCATTTGATAATCAATTAAATCAGATTTGTCATCTGTTACAATAGATATAAATATTTGTTTGAAAATTTCCAACTGCTCAGTCATCTACGACAATATATGCAAATGTCTATTTGAAAATTAAATCAAATATGTCATCTATTTGAAATTTTTCAACAGCTTAGTCGTTTATTGCAACAGATTTAATTACAATTGATTTAAGTTGAACTAGGGATGAATAAATGATCTCACAGGGTCAAATACAAATCCAATCGAGTATTTGTAATTGCATGGCATTAGTATTACGTTCATCCTGATCCGAGTCGTCCATCAGTCACTCTGAGTTGAAATGAGTTCTCATCAACTCAATGTTAGTATAATGATAGTACCTAGGTTGATTTAGGTGGAACTAGGGATAAATGAATGAGCTCATCGGGTCAACTGTAAATCCAATTAAGTCTTTGCAATTGCATGACGTTGGTATTACGTTCATCCCGACCTGAGTCATCGATCGATCACTCTGAGTTGAAATAAGTTCTCATCAACTTAATGTTAGAATAGTGATAGTACCTAAGTTGATTTAGGTGGAACTAGTAATGAATGAATAATATCACAGGTTCAACTACAAATCCAATTGAGTTTTTGTAATTACATGGCATTGGTATTGCGTTCATCCCGACCCGAGTCGTCTATTGATCACTCTGAGTTGAAATAAGTTCTCATCTACTCAATTATAGGATAATGATAGTACCTAAGTTGATTTAGGTAGAACTAGGGATGAATGAATGAGCTCGCAGGGTCAACTACAAATCCAATTAAGCCTTTGCAATTGCATGGCGTTGGTATTGCATTTATCCCGACCGGAGTCATCGATCGATCACTCTGAGTTGAAATGACTTCTCATCAACTCAATGTTTTAGAAACTATATTTTTAAAATTTTTTAAAATTAATTAAAATCAATTCAGACCAAATTAGCAATTTCAAAACTTGTCATTCTTTTCCAAAATTACAAATCAACCCATACAAATCGTCTATTTAAAACTTTTCATTTTAAATATAAAGTTCTCTCTCTTCTCTCTCTCTCTGTGTGTCTCTTTCTCTCGGGGTCCTATCTCTCTCAATAATTCAAACAATAACTACTCAACGTATTGCTCAACCCTTCAAAACAGGTCGATTTTTTTGCCATTGACGACTACATAAAGTTGATTTTTTTTACTTCATTCTTGCTTGTATCCAACATTTTCTCTGTCTTTGCAGGTAACAGAGTTTGAGAAGAGTTCTACATTTGTTCTTTATTCTAAAAAATAGGGCATTTTAGTTAATGATAAAAAATAAGACTTTTAGTTGTATTATCTTCGAGAATGAGTTAACAATTTTGAGTTTTGATGCTAAAAAAGTAGGAAGCACCCGAGAAAACCCTAGTTTTCTCTCAATATTTTGTTGACTGTCGTGGTATTGTTGGATGGTGTTTGTCGTATTATTGGTGTTGTTGGTGGTGTTGGTATTTATAGTTTTTGGCGGTGGTGTTGGTGGTCTTGGTGTTAGTATTGGTGGCATTGGTTGTGGTGGTAGTGGTCCATCTGTTTCAATGAGTGGAAGATCTCTTGGGAGATATTAAACAGGTCTTCAAACAGATTCCCTATCTGTTCCAACTGATGGGTTATCCGTTGGAGTATTTGTTTGTAATGAGGCGTAGAATAATTTATTAAAATTTGTCCATCTGTTGCAATAGGTGGAATATCTGTTAGGAGATATTAAATAGGTCTTCAAATAGATTCGGGTTCCCCATCTGTTCCAACTGATGGGCTGTCTGTTGGAGTATTTTTTGTTATGTAGCGTATAATAATTTATTAAAATTCGTCTCACCTTTTTAAAAAAAATTATGAAGACATAAAATGCAATGTATTTTTTATTTTTTTATTGTTTGTAGTTAAAAGATGTCTCCCAAAATAAAAGAAACTGAAAGTGGATCAACTTCTGACCACCCAATCTGACCACCCAACAAAAAAGGCTAGACTTCAGATAGATTCAGAGAAACTTCCAGAACAATCTCAGTCAGGGAAAAATAAAGTTGAGGAAAGTGATAACCCCTTCTCACCAATGGAACATGAAATAACATCGAAATCCCAGCATGGTTTTATCAAAACTATTAGTATCGTTGTGTTTCGAGTTGCAATGTCGATGAGTAACCCTAACACAGTATTTTGTGATATTGTACTCAAATTTCAGTTGGGTAAACCTTTTAAAAAAATTAAGAGTATTATGAAGAAGGAAAACATATATAAGACTTTTTAAGAAGAGCTGCTTTGCATACTTTCTTGAGCTATCTGGGGCCCGCCCTTGCCATTTCCCAATGATCATGGTATATGGCCTTCTCAAGTGTAGGATTAAGTATGTGAGGGATGATGAAGGTCTGAATGAGGGCAAAAAAAAATATGGATGAAGTATGGATCAACTACTATGGCATCCGTTTGTTTTGGATTGAAAGAGTTTGCCATAGTGACAGGCTTGATATGCGATCATCTAGAAGAATCTCTCATCAAGAAAACACCCCACAAAGGGTCCAACAAATGCGAGGTAAAAAAAGATGGGTTGTTGGGCATTGTTGTACCTAGCTACAGACTGGAGGATTTGATACCCGATCTCAAGAATAAAGACATACCAAAGTACAACAGTGAGAAATTGTGCTTAGTTTGGTTTGTCCATTTCGTTTTATTGGAAAGAGATGTCAGGAAAGTCATAGAACATAATTTGT
>NW_025855310.1:20421-28252 GCF_002878395.1 Capsicum annuum
AATTTCCAATGGGTGTGTCGCACCCTCCATTTTAGGAATCCCTTGACTTAGAGAAATTTTAAGAGTGAAATTCCAGTACGGTTGTGCGATATGCATGCATCGCATGATCCATTTCGAAGCACTACAGCGTGAGACGCATGCTTTGTTCCACGGCAACAATTCCATTAATTCGGTGTGTACAAATGTGATGTTGCACGTGATTGGCCAATAGAGAATCTTGTGTGGGAATAATTTCTTGGATCACATAATAGTTTATTTAATCCCACAAAAAAAATGAGAATGTTGGGGATAGTTGTACGTACTTGGATTAATTTGGATGATTTTGGTTACAACTTGGACACTTTGGATATAAAACAACACATGGACGACTTTGGAGGAAATTCTTTGACAATTAATTAGAATTATTGGACACGTCTACACAATTCGGGACTGCTTCTTTCTATTGGGTTTTTAATTTTTTATTTAGTCTTTAATTTTTCATATCATGTATTCAATTTTTTGAATTGTTATTATGAATATTATCAGCTAAATACCCTCTTTCCGGGGTTAAAGCCAAGAACAAGAGTACTATTATTTTGGAGTAATTTCGATTAATTTTTCTTATCATATTTGGTTGTTTGTTTATTCTTTTTTTAATTATTTAATGGATTTGATCACCCATAAAATACATATTTTATCAACCTTTTGATCTCGAGAGAGGGAATAGGGAGATAGAACATGGGAATAAACAAAGTTTAGATTTTTATTCTTTTATAAAATAAAGAACTGAACTTAGCGTCTACGACAGGGATGTACTTAAATGTCTTACTTGATTCATACGTAGGATGATAGCTTTAATTAACTTAATTAGATTATTACATCTCCACTCGATGATGTAGTTGTAATCTCCATATTAGGTAAAAGATTACAAGTTGGGAAACCCTGATCATGCAATTAACCCTACTAATCAACAACCAAGATAAGCAAGTCAATGAATGAAATTCAATAACATTTTATGATTGTTCGAAGTACTTTAATCCTGGGCTTTACTCCATTGATTATTACAAGTACTTTATTTTTCGCATTGCTTACTTTATTTTTAATTTACAATTTCCAAACTCTTTGTGGTTACTTTTACACTAAATTAACCTGGACTGTGAACTAAAATTAAATCATTTTTAAATCAAGTCTCTATGGGATCGATACTTAGCTTTAATTAGGACACTTTACTACTTGATAAGACCGCATACACTTGAGTGTGCGATTGGGCGTTGTCAATTTTTTGGCTCCATTGTCAGGGACTTGTTATTTGGCAACTGTTTATTTTAGTTTTACTTTTAGATTTATTTGGTGTTTTTACACTTGTTCTTGGTTTTATTTTTGCAGAAAATAGGTTTTCAAAGTAGAAAGCTAGCAAGGGATAGGGATTTGGTTGAACTAAGTTCCAAACCTAAACAAATTTACCATCAATGAATGAGAAAAGCAATCTTTCTCCCCCAAATTCCTCAACTCACATAAGACCAAGAGAATCCTTCTGTAATGGCTGCAGAACAACAAGCATGCAGGACAGTTAGGGAAGTGGCAGTCCCACCTCCAACGAACTTGACTTCCCCAATTAAAATACCGACAGCTGGGGGAAATTTTGAGTTGAAATATAATATGGTGCAGCTTCTCATCAGCAGTTGACAGCTTGCAGGGCTTTCACACGATGATCCACAAGTCCACTTGCAGACTTTCGTTGAGCTTACTGATATATTCACTCCTACTGGGTGACTCTAGATTATGTAAGGCTAACATGTTTTCCCATTCACTTTTCGGGGAAGCTAAAATGTGGTTGAATGTGGAGCCAGTGAATTCAATTACTTCATGGGATGATTTAGCCAAAAAGTTTCTCATCAGATTATTTCCATCAGACAAGGCTGCAAGACTTCGCAGTGAGATAGTGAGCTTCAAATAGAAGCCTGATAAAAACCTCTATCATGGTAATGCTTCAAGGCTCTTCTTTGGGAGTGTCTATACCACCAACAGTCTACTGAGGTACTTGCTCATACTTTTGTAGAAGCTCTTGATCACAATACGAAGATTTTACTAGATTCAGCTGCAGGTGGTTAAGCATTGAAATTGACTTATGATGAGTTGTGCACATTACTGAACCACATACCACAAGGAAATACAAAGTGGCATTCAGATTTGAGAAATGCCACAAAAAGAGTTGCGGGTGAATTAGAGGTAGACCAGTTCACAACTTTGTCAGCAAAGGTTACTGTATTATAGAATTTGATCAACATATCATTTAGAAGCATGAATTTGGGAGAAACAAAACCTGCAGCCACAGTCAATGTCATCCAACAAGCTGCAGTTTGGTGTGAGATATGCAAAAATAGTGGTCATGTAGAGGCCATGTGTGCATCAAATATAGAATTCGTTATGTATGTAGGTGATGCTCAAAGGCCAAATTAAGGTAATACCAATATCATGAAGTGGAAAAATCATGAACCAAATCATTCTTAGAACGTCCCACAGCCACAGACCCAACCAAGTCAGTCAACTAGCAACACAGCTACTAGAAGTTTCAAGTTGCAAGTGGGGCAGAATCAGAAAGCAATGAATACTAGGCCACAAGGTGGTTTGCCATCTAACACTAAAAATCCAAAACAAGTCATGGTAATCACCTTGATAAGTGGTAAGGATCTTGAAGGAGAACCTCCCAAGGCAACAAAGGAGGCAGATGTTGATATGGTGACCCAAAAGGTAGATGACAAAGTTTCTGAAAAATTCAAGGAAGTTTGAGTACTTGAATGAAAAATTTGTTGAAATAAAAGTGAAGAAGACTCAACCTCTTCCCTTCTCTCAAAAGCACATAAAAGTAAAGGAGGATGTCTTGTTCAAAAAGTTCATTGACATATTCAAAGAGTTGCATATTAATTTACCTTTGCTAAATGTTTTACAGAGTATGCCTAAGTATGCAAAGTACTTGAGGATATGGTTTCCAATAAGGCAAAATTGCAAGATGTGAGATCTATAACACTCACTGAAGAGTGTAGCGCGGTGATGTCATATAAATTCCCCAAGAAATTGAAAGATCAAGGGAAGTTTGCCATCCCGATTCAAATTGAGAATAAAAAAGTTCATGCATTGAGTGACTTAGGGGAAAGTATAAATTTAATGCCCCCATCATTTTTTAGAAAATTGGGCTTAGGAGAGACTAAAGAGACACGAGTGGTTATACAACTTGCAGACGGATCCGTAGCATATCCGAATGGAATCATTGAGGATGTCCTCATAAAGGTTGGTAAATTTGTTATTCCTACTATTTTTTTTGTTCATGATTTTGTAGCAGATGAATAGGTACCACTCATATTGGGGCCTCCATTCTTAGCAACTGAATGGGCCTTGATTGATGATAGAGAAGGCACACTCAAGATGAGGGTAAATAATGAATAGGTGATTTTTTATGTTTACAATGATCCCATTTAAAGTACCCTATATAAAAATTTATGCATGATCAATATTATTGATGGGGATAAGTGTGGAGTGCTTAAGTCACCAAAGACTTTTTTCGACTACCTGATTGGGCGGCCTAAGATGAAATAATCGTTTCCAAACATGGTGAAGGTTGAAGTAAAGAAAAATATTGACCTTGAGAGTGAAAAATCAAGAGGTCAGAAATGAATATGGTTGAGTTGAGTTGGGTCATACCGCAATACTAAATCAGGGATTGTTTGGGAGGCAACCTAAGTTAATTAGGTATGTTTTCTTTTTAGTTTTCTTTAGTTTTTATTTCATGTTGTTTTTATTTTTGGTTGAATCACAGGTTAATGGGAAGTCTGATTACTATAAACTTAAGCTTGAAGCATAGTAAAGACTGAGTGTGGGGTCCCTTGATTCTCCTTTATGTGTAAAGATACTACTAGCTAGGCCTAGAGGCCTAGGGAATTATTTTTATCTTTTTACTTTTAAATTCACTTTGGGCACAAATTAGATTTTTAAATGTGGGGTGGGAAAATTCACAAATTTTGGCTCAATTTAAAAAAAAAATAGGTTAGGAATAAGGGAGATATTCTTGATTGGTGTTATTTTTTATTACATGATGCAAGAGAGTTTGTTTGCAAAAGCATATTATTTGAGTGAATTGTTATTTTTGAGACTGTTAAGCTCATGTTTATGACTATTGTACTTGTTGGCTTAATTTTGAATTTGTGCTATTATTGGTTGGGAGTCTATGATGATCCTATTGAGTTGAACATGTGCCATACAAGTGTAAGATTTTTGTATATTCCTTGTAGCATATGATGTATAGAACTTGCCCGGTGTGTACATGAAGCGAATAAATAATGTGGGTTTAGGAGATGATTTAGGTATTTCTTTGATAGCCTTGTATTATAGCTTCTATTTATCCTACCCTTTGTGCATTATTCTAGTTAATCCCCATTGAGCCTTTAGCCTTATTTTTGTAGCGTCATATGTAGCCTAATTCCTTCTTTGATAGACCATAATTTGATCCAAAAAGCTCTTAAGTGCTTTAATTGAAAAAAAAAAAGGGTAAAGAGAAAGAAAAAAATAATTGAGAAAAGAGTTGAGAATTAAAGAAGAAAAAGGTAAAAGTAATGCCCCAAGGTAATTGTTATTGGTGTTTATAATTGATGTGTGATGGTTGGGATTGATAAAAATGGTGTTAGAAATATTTCCATGATTATAGAAATTGATAAAAATTGAATCTTGAAGGAATAAACAATATGCCCACCATGTGTTTGTGAAAATGCTTAAACGAGATGGGGCAAAAACAAAATATTTAGGTAGATGAAAAAGTGAGATTTGGTTGTTGGAGAATATTTTTAAATGTTTGAGTTAGTGTATTAAAGTTCTTAGAGAGGTTAGTCACTACTCCCAAATAGTTCCTTTCTGTCCTTTAGCCTACATTACAACTAGGAAAAGACCTAATTGATCCTAAATTCATTATTTTGATATTAGTGGAGCATTATACTAAGGGCAAGCTTATGGTTCATTATGTGTAACTTGTGAATTCTTTGTGAGAGTGAGCATAATTTGATTCTTGTACCCATTTGTAACGCCCCGAGTCTGGTACTTTGAACGATACATGGTGCTCATGACCCCGACAGACCACAAGTTAACTCATGACTGGTGCCTACTGCAATAACTGTATAATAATACTGAAATATGCAAAAGATGGGTTAAAATGCCATAATGTTCAAAACTAAAACACTGATAAAACATAACATCTGAAAATACAGCATCATAATACCAAAACTAAAATAAATGTATGAACATTCTATAGTCTGAAAATATTTAGTCTGAAATCCTCAACTGTCTGAACTGTCTGAATAAGGAGATGATGGGACAAGTCCCCAACTAACTCCATCTACTGAAAATAACTAAGCACTAAAGAATAAACTAATCAAATAATCATGTCCTCGAATTATGAAGGCTGACTGCTAGGTCTACTGCGGCGGACTGGGTCTGAATTGCTAAGGATGCTATGGATCTCGTTCCTCTAAACCTATGGTATAAAACACCATAGTGCAAGAGAAAATTATACATTAGTACATGGGAATATACCAGTATGCAAAGTGGGGTAGGCAAATGCAAGGGTTCATATGCATGAACAATACTAACTGACTGAGTAACATGAATGTGAGAATACATGCATGAATACAAAACTGTAACTGAAATTATGATAAGACTGAATATTGAGTTCTGAATACTGATTTACTAACATCTGAGTTTACTAATACTAAGATACTGAATGACTGAGTCTACTGATATTGATGTTTGAGTTTACTGATAACTGATATCTGAATGATTGTTTCTGACAGTCCTGATTATAAATAACTGATCTAAATTATATACTGAGTTGGATGATTGTAACTGATAGTCCTCAAATCTGTAGAACTATCTAAGTTCTTTACTGAGGTGGATGACTGTGTCAGACAGTCCTGGTTATGATAGAACTAGTTGAGTTTTGAATTGAGTTGAGTGACTGTATCTGACAGTCCTAATTTTTGTAGAACTATCTGAGTTCTATTATTGAGACTGAGCCTGTGGGAGGCAGTCATCTAACCAACATTCCCCAAATAAGATATTATAGATAAGTTGGGGTCCAATCTGTAACCCCAATTAGAAGGGTGTCAATACCGCACCACTGGTAAGGACAGGTTAGACCCTTATCTGGCAGTGTCCCCAAAGGAGAATAGTGGAACCCTCATCTGACTGTGTTAATCCACCTTATTATCCCTCAACTGTCAGTGTTGATGTCTCAACCTATGCTGGCTACATAGTTCTAGAATGTAAGGATTGTTTCTAAGGATCACACCCTCTGCTGTCAGTGTGTGCCCTCATCCTTGGGTTCACTCGATGCTGAATCCTACTCCCAACTGAATAGACACTGAATTAATTTAAACTGAACTGAGTTTACTAAATTTCATTGATTGATGGAATACTACTGATATCTGATAACTGACTGAGATTACTAAGAGTACTAAGATTACTAAGATTACTGAGTATGACTAGACTGATACTGAATTTACTAAGTTTCTCCTGAGTCATGTGACTGACTGAATACTATGGATCATGGCTTAACTGAGAGTATCTTGAGAACTGACACGAGCTCTAGGAACATAGCTAAATTATATGGTACAAGTACCTCCAGGACTCGATAGCATGAAACTAATACTTCTTGACACATGACCATAGTCAACAATTCATAGCACAATTATTGGAGATTTTCATGAAGTATTTGCATACCATAAGCTTACACATGAATATGAAGACATATAAACAGGTCATAATTTCATAAGCCTAACCTCATGAGCATTACATTAATCCATTACAATGCATAACAATAACATAGGAGTTATATTGAACATAAGGGTAATACATGGATTCATCAATTTAGTCACAATTGAGTCCTAAAGCATGATTCTTATTCTCTTAGGCATTTTATCAAGCACCTTACCTATATAACCTTAGTCTTAGGCATGAACCTGAAAATGATACATCATGGCAACATTTTTACACTTCAAATTCAAGAATTCGAACCACATGCTAACATATTTTCATGATACATATTAAATATTTCATCTAGGAAATCAAACAACAACATAAACATGGATATAAGTCAATTCATAACATGGAATTCAAGGTTTATATTTAAAAGGGGTTTCTTGAGCTTCATGGATGAAAGGAACCCATGAATCAACACTTAACATACATTAGTTCTTGATTTTATGAAGAATGATGGAGAGATTCTTGAATTTGAGTCTTGAATTTGGATTCTCAATTGAAAATCCTAAGCTTGTTCTTGAGGGATTTTGAGAGAAACAACTATACATTGGGTGAAATATGGCTGAATTATGTGTTATTAGGTTATATAGGGGTGGGAAACTGACCCTTTTTTCCTTAAAAGTTTGGGACTAGAATGCTGAAAATCTGCCCAGGTGGAGTACCCAGGGCGACGCCCTTCTTAGCTAGAGGGATTATCCTGGACAGAGCCCTGCCTAGCCCGGAGGAGTATCCTGGGCGGTGCCCTTCCTAGCCCGAGGGAGTATCCTAGGCGGCGCGGGCTAATCTCCCTGAGATATTGTTTTAGGCACCCAAACATGCCCTTTAGCTCGTCTAAAAATCCTGAAACTCACCTGAGATGTACAATTGACTTGCCCCATCGTGAAGCAACTTGAAAATCGACAAAGGGAGGTCGGGAAGGTCATAAAATAAATTTCCAAAATTTGGAGGCTTAAAATGATACTAAGTGTTAGGATCCCTTAAGGAGCTTTAATGGCCGAATTTTAACTTAGACTTTTGCGGGGTCTTACACCGTTATATTATAAATTGCATT